>NC_086454.1:37045090-37305328 GCF_028390025.1 Pseudophryne corroboree | reverse complement strand
GTAGGCCGCCCCCCTCTCTCTCTCTCTCTCTCTCTCTCTCTCTCTCTCTCTCTCCTGGTAGGCGCCTCTCTCTCTCTCTCTCCTGGTAGGCCGCCCCCCCCTCTCTCTCTCTCTCTCTCCTGGTAGGCCGCCCCTCTCTCTCTCTCCTGGTAGGCCGCCCCCCCCTCTCTCTCTCTCTCTCTCTCTCTCTCTCTCTCCTCTCTCTCTCCTGGTAGGCCGCCCCCCCCCTCTCTCTCTCTCTCTCTCCTGGTAGGCGCCCTCTCTCTCTCTGGCTCTCTCTCCTGGTAGGCCGCCCCCCTCTCTCTCTCCTGTAGGCCGCCCCCCTCTCTCTCTCCTGGTAGGCCGCCCCTCTCTCTCTCTCCTGGTAGGCCGCCCCCCCCCCCTCTCTCTCTCTCTCCTGGTAGGCCGCCCCCCTCTCTCTCTCTCTCTCCTGGTAGGCCGCCTCTCTCTCTCTCCTGGTAGGCCGCCCCCCCTCTCTCTCTCTCTCTCTGGTAGGCGCCCCTCTCTCTCTCTCTCTCTCTCTCTCTCTCTCTCTGGTAGGCCGCCCTCTCTCTCTCTCTCTCTCCTGGTAGGCCGCCCCTCTCTCTCTCTCCTGGTAGGCCGCCCCTCTCTCTCTCTCTCTCTCTCTCTCTCCTGGTAGGGCGCCCCTCTCTCTCTCTCTCCTGGTAGGCCGCCCCCCTCTCTCTCTCTCCTGCTAGGCCGCCCCTCTCTCTCTCTCCTGGTAGGCCGCCCCTCTCTCTCTCTCTCCTGGTAGGCCGCCCCTCTCTCTCTCCTGGTAGGCCGCCCCCTCTCTCTCTCTCTCCTGTGGTAGGCCCCCCCCCTCTCTCTCCTGGTAGCCCCCCCCCCCTCTCTCTCCTGGTAGGCCCCCCCTCTCTCTCCTGGTAGGCCCCCCCCTCTCTCTCCTGGTAGGCCGCCCCTCTCTCTCTCTCTCCTGGTAGGCCGCCCCTCTCTCTCTCTCTCCTGGTAGGCCGCCCCTCTCTCTCTCTCTCCTGGTAGGCCGCCCCCCTCTCTCTCTCTCCTGGTAGGCCGCCCCCCTCTCTCTCTCTCCTGGTAGGCCGCCCCCCTCTCTCTCTCTCCTGGTAGGCCGCCCCCTCTCTCTCTCTCTCCTGGTAGGCCGCCCCCCTCTCTCTCTCTCTCCTGGTAGGCCGCCCCCCTCTCTCTCTCTCTCCTGGTAGGCCGCCCCTCTCTCTCTCTCCTGGTAGGCCGCCCTTCTCTCTCTCTCCTGGTAGGCCGCCCCCCCCTCTCTCTCTCTCTCTCTCTCTCTCCTGGTAGGCCGCCCCCCCCTCTCTCTCTCTCTCTCTCTCTCTCTCCCTGGTAGGCCGCCCCCCCCTCTCTCTCTCCTGGTAGGCCGCCCCCCCTCTCTCTCTCCTGGTAGGCCGCCCCCCCCCTCTCTCTCCTGGTAGGCCGCCCCCCTCTCTCTCTCCTGGTAGGCCGCCCCCCCCCTCTCTCCTGGTAGGCCGCCCCCCCTCTCTCTCTCCTGGTAGGCCGCCCCCCTCTCTCTCTCTCCTAGTAGGCCGTCCCCCTCTCTCTCTCTCCTGGTATGCCGCCCCCCCCTCTCTCTCTCCTGGTAGGCCGCCCCCCCCTCTCTCTCTCTCTCTCTCCTGGTAGGCCGCCCCTCACTCTCTCTCTCCTGATAGGCCGCCCCTCACTCTCTCTCTCCTGATAGGCCGCCCCTCACTCTCTCTCCTGGTAGGCCGCCCCTCACTCTCTCTCTCTCTCTCCTGGTAGGCCGCCCCTCACTCTCTCTCTCTCTCCTGGTAGGCCGCCCCTCACTCTCTCTCTCTCTCTCCTGGTAGGCCGCCTCTCAATCTCCTGGTAGGCCGCCCCTCACTCTCTCTCTCAATCTCCTGGTAGGCCGCCCCTCACTCTCTCTCTCTCTCTCTCTCTCTCTCTCTCTCTCTCTCTCTCAAAATCTCCTCGTAGGCCGTCCAACTCTCTCCTCTCCCCCCCGGTAGGTTGCCTCTCTTTCCATGTCCTGGTATGCCGCCTCTCCATCGCCTGCTAGGCCGTCTCTCTCTCTCTCTCCATCGCCTGCTAGGCCGTCTCTCTCGCTCTCTCTCTCCATCGCCTGCTAGGCCGTCTCTCTCTCTCTCTATCGCCTGCTAGGCCGTCTCTCTCTCTCTCCATCGCCTGCTAGGCCGTCTCTCTCTCTCTCTCCATCGCCTGCTAGGCCGTCTCTCTCTCTCTCTCTCTCTTCTCCATCGCCTGCTAGGCCGTCTCTCTCTCTCTCTCTCTCCATCGCCTGCTAGGCCGTCTCTCTCTCTCTCCATCGCCTGCTAGGCCGTCTCTCTCTCTCTCCATCGCCTGCTAGGCCGTCTCTCTCTCTATCGCCTGCTAGGCCGTCTCTCTCCATCTCCTGCTAGGCCGTCTCTCTCTCTCTCTCTCTCTCTCTCTCTCCATCGCCTGCTAGGCCGTCTCTCTCCATCGCCTGCTAGGCCGTCTCTCTCCCTGGTAGGCAGTTTCTTCATCTCCCAGCAGGCCTCTCCATCTCCTGGTAGGCCCGCCCCTCTCTCTCTCTCTCCTGGTAGGCCGCCCCTCTCTTTCTCTCTCTCTCTCTCTCTCTCCTGGTAGGCCGCCCCCCCTCTCTCTCTCTCCTGGTAGGCCGCCCCTCTCTCTCTCTCTCTCTCTCCTGGTAGGCCCTCTCTCCCTCTCTCCTGGTAGGCCCTCTCTCTCTCTCTCTCTCTCAAAATCTCCTCGTAGGCCGTCCAACTGTCTCTCTCTCTCTTCTCCCCCCCCCCGGTAGGTTGCCTCTCTTTCCATCTCCTGGTATGCCGCCTCTCTCTCTCCATCGCCTTCTAGGCCATCTCTCTCTCTCTCCATCGCCTGCTAGGCTGTCTCTCTCTCCATCGCCTGCTAGGCCGTCTCTCTCTCCATCGCCTGCTAGGCCGTCTTTCTCTCTCTCCATCGCCTGCTAGGCCGTCTCTCTCTCTCTCCATCACCTGCTAGGCCGTCTCTCTCTCTCTCTCTCTCCATCGCCTGCTAGGCCGTCTCTCTCTCCATCGCCTGCTAGGCCGTCTTTCTCTCTCTCCATCGCCTGCTAGGCCGTCTCTCTCTCTCCATCGCCTGCTAGGCCATCTCTCTCTCTCTCTCTCCATCGCCTGCTAGGCCGTCTCTCTCCATCGCCTGCTAGGCCGTCTCTCTCTCTCTCTCTCTCTCTCTCCATCGCCTGCTAGGCCGTCTCACTCTCTCTCCATCGCCTGCTAGGCCGTCTCTCTCTCTCTCCATCGCCTGCTAGGCCGTCTCTCTCTCTCTCCATCGCCTGCTAGGCCGTCTCTCTCTCCATCGCCTGCTAGGCCGTCTCTCTCCATCGCCTGCTAGGCCGTCTCTCTCTCTCTCTCTCTCTCTCTCTCTCCATCGCCTGCTAGGCCGTCTCTCTCTCTCTCCATCGCCTGCTAGGCCGTCTCTCTCTCTCTCCATCGCCTGCTAGGCCGTCTCTCTCTCTCTCTCCATCGCCTGCTAGGCCGTCTCTCTCTCTCTCTCTCTCTCTCTCCATCGCCTGCTAGGCCGTCTCTCTCTCTCTCCATCGCCTGCTAGGCCGTCTCTCTCTCTCTCTCCATCGCCTGCTAGGCCGTCTCTCTCTCTCTCTCTCTCTCCATCGCCTGCTAGGCCGTCTCTCTCTCTCTCTCTCTCCATCGCCTGCTAGGCCGTCTCTCTCGCTCTCTCTCTCCATCGCCTGCTAGGCCGTCTCTCTCTCTCTCTCCATCGCCTGCTAGGCCGTCTCTCTCGCTCTCTCTCTCTCCATCGCCTGCTAGGCCGTCTCTCTCTCTATCGCCTGCTAGGCCGTCTCTCTCTCTCTCTCTCTCTCTCTCCATCGCCTGCTAGGCCGTCTCTCTCTCCATCGCCTGCTAGGCCGTCTCTCTCTCTCTCCATCGCCTGCTAGGCCGTCTCTCTCTCTCCATCGCCTGCTAGGCCGTCTCTCTCTCTCTCTCCATCGCCTGCTAGGCCGTCTCTCTCTCTCTCTCTCTCCATCGCCTGCTAGGGCCGTCTCTCTCTCTCTCTCTCCATCGCCTGCTAGGCCGTCTCTCTCTCTCCATCGCCTGCTAGGCCGTCTCTCTCTCTCTCTCCATCGCCTGCTAGGCCGTCTCTCTCTCTCTCCATCGCCTGCTAGGCCGTCTCTCTCTCTCTCTCTCTCTCTCTCCATCGCCTGCTAGGCCGTCTCTCTCTCTCTCCATCGCCTGCTAGGCCGTCTCTCTCTCCATCTCCTGCTAGGCCGTCTCTCTCTCTCTCTCTCTCTCTCTCTCTCTCTCTCCATCGCCTGCTAGGCCGTCTCTCTCTCTCTCCATCGCCTGCTAGGCCGTCTCTCTCTCTCTCCATCGCCTGCTAGGCCATCTCTCTCTCTCCATCGCCTGCTAGGCCGTCTCTCTCTCCATCGCCTGCTAGGCCGTCTCTCTCCATCGCCTGCTAGGCCCTCTCTCTCTCTCTCTCTCTCTCTCTCTCTCTCCATCGCCTGCTAGGCCGTCTCTCTCTCTCTCTCTCCATCGCCTGCTAGGCCGTCTCTCTCTCTCCATCGCCTGCTAGGCTGTCTCTCTCTCTCCATCGCCTGCTAGGCCGTCGCTCTCTCTCTCTCCATCGCCTGCTAGGCCGTCGCTCTCTCTCTCCATTGCCTGCTAGGCCGTCTCTCTCTCTCTCTCTCTACCGCCTGCTAGGCCGTCTCTCTCTCTCTCCATCGCCTGCTAGGCCGTCTCTCTCTCTCCCTCTCTCTCCATCGCCTGCTAGGCCGTCTCTCTCTCTCCCTCTCTCTCCATAGCCTGCTAGGCCGTCTCTCTCTCTCTCTCCATCGCCTGCTAGGCCGTCTCTCTCTCTCTCTCCATCGCCTGCTAGGCCGTCTCTCTCTCTCTCTCTCTCTCTCCATCGCCTGCTAGGCCGTCTCTCTCTCTCTCTCCCTCTCTCTCTCTCTCTCCATCGCCTGCTAGGCCGTCTCTCTCTCTCTCTCTCTCTCTCTCTCTCTCTCTCCATCGCCTGCTAGGCCGTCTCTCTCTCTCTCTCTCTCTCTCTCTCTCCATCGCCTGCTAGGCCGTCTCTCTCTCTCTCTCTCTCTCTCTCCATCGCCTGCTAGGCCGTCTCTCTCTCTCTCTCCATCGCCTGCTAGGCCGTCTCTCTCTCTCTCTCTCCATCGCCTGCTAGGCCGTCTCTCTCTCTCTCTCTTCTCTCTCTCCATCGCCTGCTAGGCCGTCTCTCTCTCTCTCCATCGCCTGCTAGGCCGTCTCTCTCTCTCTCCGCCTGCTAGGCCGTCTCTCTCTCTCTCCGCCTGCTAGGCCGTCCCTCTCTCGCCTGCTAGGCCCGTCCCTCTCTCACCTGCTAGGCCGTCCCTCTCTCTCACCTGCTAGGCCGTCCCTCTCTCTCACCTGCTAGGCCGTCCCTCTCTCTCACCTGCCAGGCCGTCCCTCTCTCTCACCTGCTAGGCCGTCCTCTCTCTCACCTGCTAGGCCGTCCCCTCTCTCTCTCCCCCCCCCCCCCCCCCCCCGGTAGGTTGCCTCTCTTTCCATCGCCTGGTGTGCCGTCTGTCTCTCTCTCCATCGCCTGCTAGGCCGTCTCTGTCTCTCTCTCTCCATCGCCTGCTAGGCAGTCTCTCTCTCTCTCTCTCTCTCCATCGCCTGCTAGGCCGTCTCTCTCTCTCCATTGCCTGCTAGGCCGTCTCTCTCTCTCTCCATCGCCTGCTAGGCCGTCTCTCTCTCTCTCTCTCCATCGCCTGCTAGGCCGTCTCTCCTCTCTCTCCATCGCCTGCTAGGCCGTCTCTCCCTCTCTCTCCATCACCTGCTAGGCCGTCTCTCCCTCTCTCTCCATCGCCTGCTAGGCCGTCTCTCCCTCTCTCTCCATCGCCTGCTAGGCCGTCTCTCCCTCTCTCTCCATCGCCTGCTAGGCCTCCTCTCCATCGCCTGCTAGGCCGCCTGTCTCTCTCTATCACTCTGCTGGTAGGCTGCCTTTCCCACTCTCCTGGTAGGCTGCCTCTCTCCTGTTAGGCCAAGTCTCTCTCCCCCACTTTGCTGGTTGGGCACTTCTCACTCTCATGGTAGGCCGCCTCTCTCTTACTCTCCTGGCAGGCAGTATTTCTCACACTCTCCTTGTTGACCCCCTGCCTCTCTCCCTCCCAGTAGGCCGCCTCCCTTCTCGCCATGCTGCTGGTGGCCCACTTCATTCTCTCTCCTGGAATGCCTTTCTCTTTCTCTCTCTCTCTCTCTCTCTCTCTCTCTCTCTCTCTCTCTCTCTCTCTCTCTCTCTCTCTCTCTCTCTCTCTCTCTCTCTCCTGGCTGCCTTGCCCTCTCTGTCGACTCCCCCTGTTGGCCTGCACTTCTGTCTTCCTCTCTCTGGGCCGCACCTCTCTCTGTCCTGTTCATTCGGCCTCTTTCTCACCCACTGTTTCTTCTGCAAACCTAAAGAATCTATTATGTGAACAGTCCTATGTCTAACCGCAATATAGGAAGGCAGTCTGGAGTTTAACTACAGAAAGTGACTGTAATTTTTGGATCTGTGTGTTTGGATGCTCAAATTTAGCGAGAATACATGTTTTGCAGGAATAATTAAATATGGGCACACAGCGGTCAGAATAATAAACACGTATATTACAATCAAGAGGTAATAATAGTACTCTGATGGATGTAACAGATGAACTGGAACATTTTTCCATCCAGTCACACCCTAACCTGTAACTGCGCTCACTCCGTGACATCCCCATTCATTCTTACCATAACCTACTTATATTGACTGTGTGACGGCACTGCATTCTCTGTAACATCATCAAAGTCCAATCACACACTAACCTACATGATTGTGCTGCGCTCATTCGGTGACGCCACCGTCCAATCACAGTCAAAGATTTGATGATGATTCAAGTTTTATTCTTTGCTTGCTGTACAGTAATTCACTATCTCCACTCGTGAGAATATATCTCTGCAGACCACGCCTGTGACCCATTCTCTCTCACACCAGTGATCGTCCCCACATTATCTTAAATAATAAGATTTTACTTACCAATAAATCTATTTCTCATAGTCCGTAGTGGATGCTGGGGACTCCGTCAGGACCATGGGGAGTAGCGGCTCCGCAGGAGACAGGGCACAAAAGCAAGCTTTTAGGATCACATGGTGTGTACTGGCTCCTCCCCCTATGACCCTCCTCCAAGCCTCAGTTAGGTACTGTGCCCGGACGAGCGTACACAATAAGGAAGGATCTTGAATCCCGGGTAAGACTCATACCAGCCACACCAATCACACCGTACAACTTGTGATTTGAACCCAGTTAACAGTATGATAACAATGAAGTAGCCTCTAAAAAAGATGGCTCACAACAATAATAACCCGATTTTTTTTGTAACAATAACTATGTACAAGTAATGCAGACAATCCGCACTTGGGATGGGCGCCCAGCATCCACTACGGACTATGAGAAATAGATTTATCGGTAAGTAAAATCTTATTTTCTCTAACGTCCTAGTGGATGCTGGGGACTCCGTCAGGACCATGGGGATTATACCAAAGCTCCCAAACGGGCGGGAGAGTGCGGATGACTCTGCAGCACCGAATGAGAGAACTCCAGGTCCTCCTCAGCCAGGGTATCAAATTTGTAGAATTTAGCAAACGTGTTTGCCCCTGACCAAGTAGCTGCTCGGCAAAGTTGTAAAGCCGAGACCCCTCGGGCAGCCGCCCAAGATGAGCCCACCTTCCTTGTGGAATGGGCATTTACAGATTTTGGCTGTGGCAGGCCTGCCACAGAATGTGCAAGCTGAATTGTACTACAAATCCAACGAGCAATAGTCTGCTTAGAAGCAGGAGCACCCAGCTTTTTGGGTGCCTACAATATAAACAGCAAGTCAGACTTTCTGACTCCAGCCGTCCTGGAATTATATATATATATATATATATATATATATATATATATATATATATATATATATATATATATATATATATATATATATATATATAATATATTTTCAGGGCCCTGACAACGTCTAGCAACTTGGAGTCTTCCAAGTCCCTAGTAGCCGCAGGCACCACAATAGGTTGTTTCAGGTGAAACGCTGACACCACCTTAGGAAGAAACTGGGGACGAGTCCGCAGTTCTGCCCTGTCCGAATGGAAAATCAAATATGGGCTTTTGTAAGACAAAGCCGCCAATTTTGACAATCGCCTGGCCGAGGCCAGGGCCAACAGCATGGTCACTTTCCATGTGAGATATTTCAAATCCACAGATTTGAGTGGTTCAAACCAATATGATTTGAGGAATCCCAACACTACGTTGAGATCCCACGGTGCCACTGGAGGCACACAAGGGCTGTATATGCAATACTCCCTTGACAAACGTCTGGACTTCAGGAACTGAAGCCAATTCTTTCTGGAAGAAAATCTATAGGGCCGAAACTTGAACCTTAATGGACCCCAATTTGAGGCTCCTAGACACTCCTGTTTGCAGGAAGTGCAGAAATCGACCTAGTTGAAATTTTTTCGTGGGGCCTTCCTGGCCTCACCCACGCAACATATTTTTACCACATGTGGTGATAACGTTGTGCGGTCACTTCCTTCCTGGCTTTGACCAGGGTAGGTATGACCTCTTCCGGAATGCCTTTTTCCTTAGGATCCGGCGTTCAACCGCCATGCCGTCAAACGCAGTCGCGGTAAGTCTTGGAACAGACAAGGTCCCTGCTGGAGCAGGTCCTTTCTTAAAGGCCGATGCCACGGTTCCTCTTGGAACAGACATGGTACTTGCTGAAAGCAAATCCCTTCTTAGCTCCCGAGGCCATTAGTCCTCTGTGAGCATCTCTTGAAGTTCCGGGTACCAAGTCCCTCTTGGCCAATCCGGAGCCACGAGTATAGTTCTTACTCCTCTATGTCTTATAATTCTCAATACCTTGGTTATGAGAAGCAGAGGAGGGAACACATACACCGACTGTTACACCCACGGTGTTACCAGGACGTCCACAGCTATCGCCTGAAGGTCTCGTGACCTGGCGCAATACCTGTCCCATTTTTTGTTCGGGCGGGACGCCATCATGTCCACCTTTGGTCTTTCCCAACGGTTCACAATCATGCGGAAAACTTCCCGATGAAGTTCCCACTCTCCCGGGTGGAGGTCGTGCCTGCTGCGGAAGTCTGCTTCCCAGTCGTCCACTCCCGGAATGAACACTGCTGACAGTGCTATCACATGATTTTCCGCCTAGCGAAAAATCCTTGCAGTTTTGCCACTGCCCTCCTGCTTCTTGTGCCGCCCTTTCTGTTTACGTGGGCGACTGCCGTGATGTTATCCCACTGGATCAATACCGGCTGACCTTGAAGCAGAGGTCTTGCTAAGCTTAGAGCATTATAAATTTGCTCTTAGCTCCAGTATATTTATGTGGAGAGAATTCTCCAGACTTGATCACACTCCTTGTGTGACTGCTCCCCAGCCTCTCAGGCTGGCCTCCGTGGTCACGAGCATCCAATCCTGAATGCCGAATCTGCGGCCCTCTAGAAGATGAGCACTCTGTAATCACCACAGGAGAGACACCCTTGTCCTTGGATATAGGGTTATCCGCTGATGCATCTGAAGATGCGATCCGGACCATTTGTCCAGCAGATCCCACTGAAGAGTTCTTGCGTGAAATCTGCCGAATGGAAGCGCTTCGTAATAAGCCACCATTTTTTACCAGGACTCTTGTGCAATGATGCACTGACACTTTTCCTGGTTTTAGGAGGATCCCGATTAGCTCGGATAACTCCCTGGCTTTCTCCTCTGGGAGAAACACCTTTTCCTGGACTGTGTCCAGAATCATCCCTAGGACCAGCAGACGTGTCGTCGGAACAACTGCGGTTTTGGAATATTTAGAATCCACCCGTGCTGTCGTAGAACTACTTGAGATAGTGCTACTCCGACCTCCAACTGTTCTCTGGACCTTGTTCTTATCAGGAGGTCGTCCATTTTCTTTGAAGACGAATCCTCCTTTCGGTCATTACCTTGGTAAGGACCCGGGTTGCCTTGGACAATCCAACGGCATCGTCTTGAAACTGATAGTGACAGTTCTGTACCACGAACCTGAGGTACCCTTGGTGAGAAAAGGCAAATTTTGGGACATGGAGGTAAGCATTCCTGATGTCCCGGGACACCATATAGTCCCCTTGTTCTTTGCTATCACTGCTCTGAGTGACTCCATCTGGATTTGAACCCTTGTAAGTGTTCAAATTTTTCAGATTTAGAATAGGTCTCACCTAGCCTTCAGTACCACCATATAGTGTGGAGTAATACCCCTTTCCTTGTTGTCGGAGGGGTAATTTTATTATCACCTGCTGGGAATACAGCTTGTGAATTGTTTTCAATACTGCCTCCCTGTCGGAGGGAGACATTGGTACAGCAGACTACAGGAACCTGCGAGGGGGGAAACCTCTCGACATTCCAATCTGTACCCCTTGGATACTACTTGTAGGATCCAGGGGTCCTGTACGGTCCCAGCGTCATGCTGAGAACTTGGTAGAAGCGGTGGAGGGCTTCTGTTCCTGGGAATGGGCTGCCTGCTGCAGTCTTCTTCCCTTTCCTCTATCCCTGGGCAGATATGACTCTTATAGGGACGAAAGGACTGAGGCTGAAAAGACGGTGTCTTTTTCTGCAGAGATGTGACTTAGGGTAAAAAACGGTGGATTTTCCAGCAGTTGCCCTGGCCACCAGGTCCCATGGACCGACCCCAAATAACTCCTCCCCTTTATACGGCAATACATCTTTGTGCCGTTTGGAATCTGCATCACCTGACCACTGTCGTGTCCATAAACATCTTCTTGCAGATATGGACATCGCATTTACTCTTGATGCCAGAGTGCAAATATCCCTCTGCGCATCTCGCATATATAGAAATGCATCCTTTAAATGCTCTATAGTCAATAAAATACTGTCCCTGTCAAAGGTATCAATATTTTTAGTCAGGGAATCCGACCAAGCCACCTCAGCTCTGCACATCCAGGCTGAGGCGATCGCTGGTCGCAGTATAACACCAGCATGTGTGTGTATACTTTTTAGGATATTTTTCAGCCTCCTATCAGCTGGCTCCTTAAGTACGGCCCTATCCGTAGATGGTACCGCCACTTGTTCTGATAAGCGTGTGAGCGCCTTATCCACCCTGAGGGGTGTTTCCCACCGCGCCTTAACTTCTGGCGGGAAAGGGTATACCGCCAATAATTTTCTATCGGGGGAAACCCACGCGTCATCACACACTTCATTTAATTTATCTGATTCAGGAAAAACTACAGGTAGTTTTTTCACCTCACACATAATACCCTTTTTTGTGGTACTTGGAGTATCAGAAATATGTAACACCTCCTTCATTGCCCTTAACGTGTGGCCCTAAAATAAAATACGTTTGTTTCTTCACCGTCGACACTGAAATCAGTGTCCGTGTCTGGGTCTGTGTCGACCGACTGAGGTAAATGGGCATTTTACAGCCCCTGACGGTGTTTGAGACGCCTGGACAGATACTAATTTGTTCGCCGGCCCGCTCATGTCGTCAACCGGCTTGCAGCGTGTTGACATTGTCACGTAATTTCCATAAATAAGCCATCCATTCCGGTGTCGACTCCCTAGAGAGTGACATCACCATTACAGGCAATTTGCTCCGCCTCCTCACCAATATTTTCCTCATACATGTCGACACACACGTACCGACATACAGCACACACATAGGGAATGCTCTGATAGAGGACAGGACCCACTAGCCCTTTGGGGAGACAGAGGGAGAGTTTGCCAGCACACACCAAAACGCTATAATTATCCAGGGACAACCTTTATATAAGTGTTCCTCCCTTATAGCATTTCAATATATATACATATCGCCAAATCAGTGCCCCCCCCTCTGTTTTAACCCTGTTTCTGTAGTGCAGTGCAGGGGAGAGCATGGGAGCCTTCCCACCAGCCTTTCTGTGAGGGAAAATGGCGCTGTGTGCTGAGGAGAATAGGCCCCGCCCCCTTTTCGGCGGGCTTCTTCTCCGGAGTTTTAGATATCTGGCAGAGGTTAAATACATCCATATAGCCTCAAGGGCTATATGTGATGTATTTTTCGCCATACAGGTATTATACATTGCTGCCCAGGGCGCCCCCCCCCAGCGCCCTGCACCCTCCGTGACCGCTGTGTGAAGTGTGCTGACAACAATGGCGCACAGCTGCAGTGCTGTGCGCTACCTGATGAAGACTGAGAGTCTTCTGCCGCCTGGTTCCGGACCTCTTCATCTTCAGCGTCTGCAAGGGGGGTCGGCGGCGCGGCTCCGGGACGAACCCCAGGGCGAGCCCTGTGTTCCGACTCCCTCTGGAGCTATGTCCAGTAGCCTAAGAATCCAATCCATCCTGCACGCAGGTGAGTTGAAAATCTCTCCCCTAAGTCCCTCGATGCAGTGAGCCTGTTGCCAGCAGGACTCACTGAAAATAAAGAACCTAAAAACTTTTTCTAAGTAACTCTTTAAGAGAGCCACCTAGATTGCACCCTTCTCGGCCGGGCACAAAAACCTAACTGAGGCTTGGAGGAGGGTCATAGGGGGAGGAGCCAGTACACACCATGTGATCCTAAAAGCTTGCTTTTGTGCCCTGTCTCCTGCGGAGCCGCTATTCCCCATGGTCCTGACGGAGTCCCCAGCATCCACTAGGACGTTAGAGAAAAACCATTAAATCGCTGTAAATAACAATAAATAGTGGGGCCTTAATGGCTTTCTGTATGACTGCTTGGGTTTTACGTGACCACTAATTACTCGCCCGTCGCGAGATGAATATATAATGTCTCCAGCACATTACTGTACAGAACCAGAGTGGTTAATGAGAAATGTTTCATGCACTTTTATTTCTTCAGCCTTTACACTCTGTGCCGTGGTAAATCTATGTAGCGTCTCTCTATGTCCCACCGTATCGGGTGTCCGCCTTGATGTGTGTCTATATCTAATGACAGGGTCTCTCCCTCAGGTGTCCTACACCTTGTTCCACGACACACGGTTGTTTGAAATCTTCAAAATTCCTCAGAGAGAATTCAGAAACTTCTTCAGGGCCCTAGAAAATGGCTACCGGGATATTCCATGTGAGTATGTGGAGGGTGTCCCGCAGTGGCGGTTCTGTGAATGGGTCCGGCTTACAGGAGGAGATCAGAACGTTCATGATTTATTGGGGGGGAAGCCTCCATTAGTTATAACCACAAACTGTGTGTCCGTACATTCTTTGGCCTCTGGGTGAATGAGTTTCGATGTCATAGAAACCGCTGATATGTTGAAATGTTTTCCAGACCACAATCGTGTCCACGCTACGGATGTCCTTCATGCCGTTTGGTATCTGACAACCAGGCCGGTTCCTGGGTTCCAGGAGCTGTCCAGCGATGAAGCAGGTAAAGTGTCCACTCAACTTGGCCTTTGTTTTATATGCCGAGTGACGCCATTTCTGCATTGAAGGGAATTTGCAGATCGTGTTGTTTTTACTAATAAAGTTTCCTTGGGACATCTTTGTCTACAAACCTTTTGAGTGTAGATCTGTGAATTCCCACAAAAAGCAATGTAGTGAATAATAGGGCCTGCTAGTATTTAGCAGTGGCTGCTTCTGACCGGGACGTGTTCTCCTGACCATTGTTGGTTGTGAGACGATAGTGATTGCGGTCTTGTGTCCGGTGCATCACAGATACCGCCCTGGTATTGCGGCTCCTGTCTGGTGGAGGGGAGTTTCCTCTGTACTAGACTAGGTAACTCTTAGGTTTGAGGGCAACTTTGACAAGAAAAACATATATAACAGATTCCTGAGCATCTTGGTTCTTGTACCAGGAAGAGGTGGTGATGCATGTGGGTGGTCTACCCCCTAGGGAATCCGTACAGGCCAGTTGATCAACCTTGTGGGTCCCCCCGCTTTGAGCCCCTACCGATACTTGCTTATCGCCGGATGAGGTCATTGTCCGATTTAAGCTTCTTGCCAGAATTTTAGGTTCCGAGCACCCGGTTTAGTGGTCATAAGAATGTCCAGTTAACTGTCTCTGTGCGGAAGGTTTTGTGCTACGTAAATTACCGTCTGTTTGGATGGGAATACAGACCGCGAAGACGACTCCTGGTGCCAGTGGCCCGTGGCTGCCAATGGTCAAGTATTACACCGGAGAGCTGCAGAACAGACTGTTCTAAAGATCTGCTAGCTAGGCGTAGAGCCCCTACAGCAGGGCTGGCCAAACCAGTCCTCGAGATCTACCAACAGTTCGCATTTTCCAGACCACCTAGCTGGTGCACAGGTGTAGTCATTACTAATTAAGATGTGCTGCATTCATTCCAAACTGACAATACTACAGAACTCCAGGAGACCTGGAAAACATGAACTGTTGGTAGATCTCGAGGACCGGTTTGGCCAGCCCTGTCCTATAGGGTTAACCCAGGTGGTCCCTCTGTGACACCTGTCCTCGGCCCCTGTTATATGAGCCTCTGGTATTTGGTTTCTGGTTAATTGATTGATAAGTAAATGCTGATCATTCCTCCTCTCCTGCCAAGAGCCGGCTGGCCTGCCGTCAGTTCCCTCCGCTCAGCGTGAGTGTATCCTCTTGCTGAAGTCAGCAGGCTCTGGCGGTGCATTAGGATAATATTTCTTTACATAATTAGGAAATTAAAACATCTCAAGCTAAAAATATACCGGGCAAACCATTTTTACTTGATTGCAGCATCTCGGGGGTTTGGTGACGAGAAAGCTGCAGCCGGGTTTATTGATTCACAGACCCTGACGGCATCATTATTCATCTCTATCAGAAGAGAGATGCCCCAGGTCCAGAGTGGACTCCCCAGCAACCCGCGTTGACTGTGGGTTACAGGAATCTCACGGGTCACTTGCAGCTTTTTAATACAGTGATTTATCTTTCCAGTTTTGATCTGAGGCATTAGATCTAGGTCTAACGTCAGGAGTTGTACTTGGTGAGCAGCTGGGTGTGCCTGATGATAGAAACACGTGGATAAAAAGCACAGGGAATTTGGACCAGATAAAGGAATGTGGTGCCCCCACACCTTGGTACATATCCACTGTGGGGGGGCAACTGGGTGTGGTTTGGCACAATGGGGGGTCGCTACATTTGTGGCGCTGCGAGACAAATACATTATACTTTTTAATAACGTCGACCGCATATAATATTGGCAATTTCATTGGTAGAGCTCCCCACAAGTTAGTTGCCCTGGTACAACCACAAACATCAATCTGTGCCCTGGCTGGAGTCTGCTTCTACCCTGTGTCCGTGTGCCATTGATGTGCCGCCCTAAGTGGTAATGCCCAAGGCTACCTCTTCAAGCATGGCACAGACCAATGTAAATTCGGGCGCAGTTTGTGCACTAAGGCGAATGGTTACACAGCGTAAATGGATCTGGTTTCTTTGGAGCACTTCACCTTTTACACGTTAGTGCATATTCCTTATGTTTTACTTATTAAATCCTTGACAATACAATGAAAAAAGGAGACTCCTTAGTGTCCACCCCTCCCACACACTGCAGTTACCTGTGTTGTGTCCGGTTCCGGGATGAATGGTCGACCATGTTATGGTCGACAGTCATTAGGTCGACCACTATTGGTCGACAGTCATTAGGTCGACCACTATTGGTCGACATTGACATGGTCGACATGGACGAAACATGGAAAGGTCGACATGAGTTTTCTTTACTTTTTTTGGTGTCGTTTTTTGTGTAAAGTGACTGGGAACCCCAATTAGTGCACCGCGTCCCCTCGCATGGCTCGCTTCGCTCGCCATGCTTCGGGCATGGTGCCTTCGCTTCGCTCGGCACAGATTACCGTTCCAATCGTAGTCCACGTGGATCGTAAAGTATGGAAAAGTTTCCCAAAAGAAAAAAAAGTTACTCATGTCGACCTTTTCACGTGTCGACCATGTGTCCATGTCGACCATGTCAATGTCGACCAATAGTGGTCGACCTAATGACTGTCGACCATGTGAATGGATACCGTTCTGTCCTGCCCAACATTCGGCTGTCTGTGCAGCGCCATCTACCAGGTGGAAGTTGGGAGTGCGCCTACTCCCCAGGAATAAGTGACAGTGATACAGCATCTCTAAAATTGCTGACAGATTGCAGAAGTGGGATTACGCTGTATCTCTCAGTGCATCAAAACAGATTATAAATTACATTGTAATATATATCTACAGGAAGAAAGAAAAAAGATGTGGATGGAACTTGCTGAATCGTAAATTAATTCCCACCGGTGAACATAAATAAAGCAGGAATAATGACACTAAGAGCAGGGCCAGCATTGAAGGCCTTTGGTAAAGTTATGCTCTGGGGCCCCTACCCACCTATTCACGGGAATAAATAAAAAAAATAACTCGCCCATCCTGTGGGTCTCTCCATTTGCATCCATACAGTGAATGCCGTCAGCACTCTGCTGGATAGCTCCAAACGTCCACCAATGAGCATGCTGACAGCCAATCGCTGTCTTGGTGGAGGCAAGCAGAGAATTCTGCATCTGATTGGCGGATCACTCCATCCATCAATCAGCAAGCTGACAGCCATTTGCTGTCTGGCTACAGGCCGATGGCAGGCAGAGAATTCTGCACTGCGATTGGTGGATAGCGCCAGCAATCCACCAATCACCGTACTGACAGCTATTCACTGTCTTCTGCAGGCTGGGAAGCAGGTAGAGAATGCAGCCTGGCTGCTCTGATAGGGTATAATTCAGAATCTGAGCAGCCGCCTGGATGTGTATTGAGGCTCAGAGTCCCAGCGGCTGCGTACAAAGACCTTTGCAACACCTGCGCAGCGAGACTCTGTCACATAATCGCTCCGCTGTGCAAAAATTGTGTTTGCGTCCCCCACTGACAGGACAACGTGCATAACACCGTGTGTAACCATTGCAGGCTCTGTATGGCTGCTGCAGCACGCGTCTGGTTCTGACAAGTCCCTGAACCATCGGTATATATAATGTACTACAGGACTACAGTTCCTTTAGTTCCTCGTCTGGTCTACTTGCGTAGATTGCTTTTCCCAGGTTCCTACATTTTTATTAAAAGTCTGGGATTTATAAATCTTGCACTCTCTCTCAGCTAACTTAATGTTGTTCTGAAGTTGTAACCGGCGGGTGTAATGGTTAGCATTACTACCTCACAGCGCTGAGGTTTTGTGTTTGAGTCCCACCATGGCCCTAACTTTGTGGAGTTTGTATGTTCTTCCTATGCTTGTGTGGGTTTCCTCCCACAGTCCAAAAATAGCGAGGGTTACAAGGCCAGGAAGTCTGCGTGGTAACACCCAGACACTGGACTCTCCCCTCGTAAAAAAACATGGGCGACACACCCCGTTTCCTGGAACGCAGGCCTCCGCCCACCCCCTGAACACCGCTGTCAACCAGGCATCGGAAGGGGGAAACTGCGGATGACAACGCAAGGCACATTTATTTTAAAAAGGTGTACAGAGCCATAACTAGAAATGCAGGTGCCCGGTGATGGAAGGAAATCTGATGCCTCTATTGTAACCAAACTGACTTAAAATATTTATTCCCTGCATTCCCCTCACATTTGCACCCTAATTACAGCCTGAAAGGTGGGATCCTAAAAATCGAGGCAAGTGACTCGCTTATTATAGTTCCTAATTATAACATCGTTGCATATCATTCCCATTGTGAGAGGTTCATTTCCATTTTCTTATAAGACTTTTCAGCTGCATTGTAAGTGACAGTTGGGCCCATAGCGCTGTGACAGACCAGTAACATGCCGGGGGAATGTCCGTCCTCTGAGTATACCTGCGGGTCACTCCGCTCAGCCTCCTGCCCACCTACACATGTACATGAAGATCTCCGCCTTAGGCCCGGCCCTGGCTTCCCACCAGGGATGGTTGGGTGCCGCCGGCTCTGCCCGGAGAGATGGATGCAGCTGAAAGTGCTGCTCTGGCAGACGGAGCTGTGGTTCAGCTGTAAAATAAAGAAATAAATGCACATAGCATAATGCAGCAGTAGAGCGGCCAGCGCTCAGCACATTACACAGCGCTGTCTGTCTGCCAGCCACATTAGTGCTGAGAGGAAAGTTTCCTGCATTCATCACTGGATAAATATAGATGGATGAATAGTAATCCCATATTGGGCTCAGATACGTGCAAAATAGGAAATTCAGAGAACTTTGTGAGATGGAGCGTGTTAAGGCCACAGTGCTCCGCAGCCCCGCACAGTGGGGGATATAGGGATGTATAAGTATCGGGGACCTGTACGGTACCACAGTGCTCTGCAGCCCTGGACAGTGGGGGATATAGGGATGTATAAGTATCGGGGACCTGTACGGTACCACAGTGCTCTGCAGCCCTGGACAGTGGGGGATATAGGGATGTATAAGTATCGGGGACCTGTACAGTACCACAGTGCTCCGCAGCTCCGGACAGTGGGGGATATAGGGATGTATAAGTATCTGGGACCTGTACGGTACCACAGTGCTCTGCAGCCCTGGACAGTGGGGGACATAGGGATGTATAAGTTTCGGGGACCTGTACAGTACCACAGTGCTCCGCAGCTCCGGACAGTGGGGGATATAGGGATGTATAAGTATCAGGACCTGTACGGTACCACAGTGCTCTGCAGCCCTGGACAGTGGGGGATATAGGGATTCTAAGTATCGGGGACCTGTACGGTACCACAGTGCTCTGCAGCCCTGGACAGTGGGGGACATAGGAATTATACGTATCGGGGACCTGTACAGTACCACAGTGCTCTGCAGCCCTGGACAGTGGGGGATATAGGGATGTATAAGTATCGGGATCTGTACGGTACCACAGTGCTCTGCAGCCCTGGACAGTGGGGGATATAGGGATTATAAGTATCGGGGACCTGTACGGTACCACAGTGCTCTGCAGCCCTGGACAGTGGGGGATATAGGGATGTATAAGTATCGGGGACCTGTACGGTACCACAGTGCTCTGCAGCCCTGGACAGTGGGGGATATAGGGACGTATAAGTATCGGGGACCTGTACGGTACCACAGTGCTCCGCAGCTCCGGACAGTGGGGGATATAGGGATGTATAAGTATCAGGACCTGTACAGTACCACAGTGCTCCGCAGCTCCGGACAGTGGGGGATATAGGGATGTATAAGTATCAGGGACCTGTACGGTACCACAGTGCTCCGCAGCTCCGGACAGTGGGGGACATAGGGATTATAAGTATCGGGGACCTGTACGGTACCACAGTGCACTGCAGCCCTGGACAGTGGGGGATATAGGGATTATAAGTATCGGGGACCTTTACAGTACCACAGTGCTCCGCAGCTCCGGACAGTGGGGGATATAGGGATGTATAAGTATCGGGACCTGTACAGTACCACAGTGCTCCGCAGCTCCGGACAGTGGGGGATATAGGGATGTATAAGTATCTGGGACCTGTACGGTACCACAGTGCTCTGCAGCCCTGGACAGTGGGGGACATAGGGATGTATAAGTATCAGGGACCTGTACAGTACCACAGTGCTCTGCAGCCCTGGACAGTGGGGGACATAGGGATGTATAAGTATCGGGGACCTGTACGGTACCACAGTGCTCTGCAGCCCTGGACAGTGGGGGATATAGGGATGTATAAGTATCAGGACCGGTACAGTACCACAGTGCTCTGCAGCTCCGGACAGTGGGGGATATAGGGATGTATAAGTATCAGGACCTGTACAGTACCACAGTGCTCTGCAGCTCCGGACAGTGGGGGATATAGGGATTATAAGTATCGGGGACCTGTACGGTACCACAGTGCTCTGCAGCCCTGGACAGTGGGGAATATAGGGATGTATAAGTATCGGGGACCTGTACGGTACCACAGTGCTCCGCAGCTCCGGACAGTGGGGGATATAGGGATGTATAAGTATCGGGGACCTGTACAGTACCACAGTGCTCCGCAGCTCCGGACAGTGGGGGATATAGGGATGTATAAGTATCTGGGACCTGTACGGTACCACAGTGCTCTGCAGCCCTGGACAGTGGGGGACATAGGGATGTATAAGTTTCGGGGACCTGTACAGTACCACAGTGCTCTGCAGCCCTGGACAGTGGGGGATATAGGGATTCTAAGTATCGGGGGCCTGTACAGTACCACAGTGCTCCACAGCTCCGGACAGTGGGGGATATAGGGATGTATAAGTATCAGGACCTGCACAGTACCACAGTGCTCTGCAGCCCTGGACAGTGGGGGATATAGGGATTCTAAGTATCGGGGGCCTGTACGGTACCACAGTGCTCCGCAGCTCCGGACAGTGGGGGACATAGGGATTATAAGTATCGGGGACCTGTACGGTACCACAGTGCTCTGCAGCCCTGGACAGTGGGGGATATAGGGATTCTATATATCGGGGACCTGTACGGTACCACAGTGCTCCGCAGCTCCGGACAGTGGGGGATATAGGGATGTATAAGTATCGGGGACCTGTACGGTACCACAGTGCTCTGCATCCCTGGACAGTGGGGGACATAGGGATTATAAGTATCGGGGACCTGTACGGTACCACAGTGCTCCGCAGCTCCGGACAGTGGGGGACATAGGAATTATAAGTATCGGGGACCTGTACAGCACCACAGTGCTCTGCTGCTCCGGACAGTGGGGGACATAGGGATGTATAAGTATCTGGGACCTGTACGGTACCACAGTGCTCTGCAGCCCTGGACAGTGGGGGACATAGGGATGTATAAGTTTCGGGGACCTGTACAGTACCACAGTGCTCCGCAGCTCCGGACAGTGGGGGATATAGGGATGTATAAGTATCAGGACCTGTACGGTACCACAGTGCTCTGCAGCCCTGGACAGTGGGGGATATAGGGATTCTAAGTATCGGGGACCTGTACGGTACCACAGTGCTCTGCAGCCCTGGACAGTGGGGGACATAGGAATTATACGTATCGGGGACCTGTACAGTACCACAGTGCTCTGCAGCCCTGGACAGTGGGGGATATAGGGATGTATAAGTATCGGGGACCTGTACGGTACCACAGTGCTCTGCAGCCCTGGACAGTGGGGGATATAGGGATGTATAAGTATCGGGGACCTGTACGGTACCACAGTGCTCCACTGCTCCGGACAGTGGGGGATATAGGGATGTATAAGTATCGGGATCTGTACGGTACCACAGTGCTCTGCAGCCCTGGACAGTGGGGGATATAGGGATTATAAGTATCGGGGACCTGTACGGTACCACAGTGCTCTGCAGCCCTGGACAGTGGGGGATATAGGGATGTATAAGTATCGGGGACCTGTACGGTACCACAGTGCTCTGCAGCCCTGGACAGTGGGGGATATAGGGACGTATAAGTATCGGGGACCTGTACGGTACCACAGTGCTCCGCAGCTCCGGACAGTGGGGGATATAGGGATGTATAAGTATCAGGACCTGTACAGTACCACAGTGCTCCGCAGCTCCGGACAGTGGGGGATATAGGGATGTATAAGTATCAGGGACCTGTACGGTACCACAGTGCTCCGCAGCTCCGGACAGTGGGGGACATAGGGATTATAAGTATCGGGGACCTGTACGGTACCACAGTGCACTGCAGCCCTGGACAGTGGGGGATATAGGGATTATAAGTATCGGGGACCTTTACAGTACCACAGTGCTCCGCAGCTCCGGACAGTGGGGGATATAGGGATGTATAAGTATCGGGACCTGTACAGTACCACAGTGCTCCGCAGCTCCGGACAGTGGGGGATATAGGGATGTATAAGTATCTGGGACCTGTACGGTACCACAGTGCTCTGCAGCCCTGGACAGTGGGGGACATAGGGATGTATAAGTATCGGGGACCTGTACAGTACCACAGTGCTCTGCAGCCCTGGACAGTGGGGGACATAGGGATGTATAAGTATCGGGGACCTGTACGGTACCACAGTGCTCTGCAGCCCTGGACAGTGGGGGATATAGGGATGTATAAGTATCAGGACCTGTACAGTACCACAGTGCTCTGCAGCTCCGGACAGTGGGGGATATAGGGATGTATAAGTATCAGGACCTGTACAGTACCACAGTGCTCTGCAGCTCCGGACAGTGGGGGATATAGGGATGTATAAGTATCAGGACCTGTACGGTACCACAGTGCTCTGCAGCCCTGGACAGTGGGGGACATAGGGATTATAAGTATCGGGGACCTGTACGGTACCACAGTGCTCTGCAGCCCTGGACAGTGGGGAATATAGGGATGTATAAGTATCGGGGACCTGTACGGTACCACAGTGCTCCGCAGCTCCGGACAGTGGGGGATATAGGGATGTATAAGTATCGGGGACCTGTACAGTACCACAGTGCTCCGCAGCTCCGGACAGTGGGGGATATAGGGATGTATAAGTATCTGGGACCTGTACGGTACCACAGTGCTCTGCAGCCCTGGACAGTGGGGGACATAGGGATGTATAAGTTTCGGGGACCTGTACAGTACCACAGTGCTCTGCAGCCCTGGACAGTGGGGGATATAGGGATTCTAAGTATCGGGGGCCTGTACAGTACCACAGTGCTCCACAGCTCCGGACAGTGGGGGATATAGGGATGTATAAGTATCAGGACCTGCACAGTACCACAGTGCTCTGCAGCCCTGGACAGTGGGGGATATAGGGATTCTAAGTATCGGGGGCCTGTACGGTACCACAGTGCTCCACAGCTCCGGACAGTGGGGGATATAGGGATGTATAAGTATCGGGGACCTGTACGGTACCACAGTGCTCTGCAGCCCTGGACAGTGGGGGATATAGGGATTCTATATATCGGGGACCTGTACGGTACCACAGTGCTCCGCAGCTTCGGACAGTGGGGGACATAGGGATTATAAGTATCGGGGACCTGTACGGTACCACAGTGCTCTGCAGCCCTGGACAGTGGGGGATATAGGGATTCTATATATCGGGGACCTGTACGGTACCACAGTGCTCCGCAGCTCCGGACAGTGGGGGATATAGGGATGTATAAGTATCGGGGACCTGTACGGTACCACAGTGCTCTGCATCCCTGGACAGTGGGGGACATAGGGATTATAAGTATCGGGGACCTGTACGGTACCACAGTGCTCCGCAGCTCCGGACAGTGGGGGACATAGGAATTATAAGTATCGGGGACCTGTACAGCACCACAGTGCTCTGCTGCTCCGGACAGTGGGGGACATAGGGATGTATAAGTATCAGGACCTGTACGGTACCACAGTGCTCCACAGCTCCGGACAGTGGGGGATATAGGGATGTATAAGTGTCAGGACCTGTACGGTACCACAGTGCTCTGCAGCCCAGGACAGTGGGGGACATAGGGATTATAAGTATCAGGACCTGTACGGTACCACAGTGCTCCGCAGCCCTGGACAGTGGGGAACATAGGGATGTAGAAGTATTGGGGACCTGTACAGTACCACAGTGCTCTGCAGCCCTGGACAGTGGGGGACATAGGGATTATAAGTATCGGGGACCTGTACGGTACCACAGTGCTCTGCAGCTCCGGACAGTGGGGGACATAGGGATTATAAGTATCAGGACCTGTACAGTACCACAGTGCTCCGCAGCTCCGGACAGTGGGGGATATAGGGATGTATAAGTATCGGGGACCTGTACGGTACCACAGTGCTCTGCAGCCCTGGACAGTGGGGGATATAGGGATTATAAGTATCAGGACCTGTACGGTACCACAGTGCTCCGCAGCCCTGGACAGTGGGGGATATAGGGATGTATAAGTATCGGGGACCTGTACGGTACCACAGTGCTCTGCAGCCCTGGACAGTGGGGGATATAGGGATTATAAGTATCAGGACCTGTACGGTACCACAGTGCTCCGCAGCCCTGGACAGTGGGGGATATAGGGATGTATAAGTATCGGGGACCTGTACGGTACCACAGTGCTCTGCAGCCCTGGACAGTGGGGGACATAGGGATTATAAGTATCAGGACCTGTACGGTACCACAGTGCTCTGCAGCCCTGGACAGTGGGGGACATAGGGATGTATAAGTATCGGGGACCTGTACAGTACCACAGTGCTCTGCAGCCCCGGACAGTGGGGGACATAGGGATGTATAAGTATCGGGGACCTGTATGGTACCACAGTGCTCCGCAGCTCCGGAACGTGGGGGATATAGGGATGTATAAGTATCAGGACCTGTACGGTACCAGAGTGCTCTGCAGCCCTGGACAGTGGGGGACATAGGGATGTATAAGTATCGGGGACCTGTACAGTACCACAGTGCTCTGCAGCCCCGGACAGTGGGGGACATAGGGATGTATAAGTATCGGGGACCTGTATGGTACCACAGTGCTCCGCAGCTCCGGAACGTGGGGGATATAGGGATGTATAAGTATCAGGACCTGTACGGTACCACAGTGCTCTGCAGCCCTGGACAGTGGGGGATATAGGGATGTATAAGTATCGGGGACCTGTACGGTTCCACAGCTCCGGACAGTGGGGGACATAGGGATGTATAAGTATCGGGGACCTGTACGGTACCACAGTGCTCCGCAGCTCCGGACAGTGGGGGATATAGGGATGTATAAGTATCAGGACAAGATGGAAATGAAAATAAGAGCTTACATTCTAATGGAATTACTGAGGTACTTTTACTGCAGAGGCTTCTACTATTTATACTTTCGGAATTTGAATGTTCTTTAACAAAAATCGCATAGAAATATTTTAAAGCCTTACAACTGTTTAGAATGTATGATTTTTGTACACATATCACAATACTGTTTTCCTGTAAGGTCTGATGTAACACGAAGTAGCTGTATGATGAATTTGTGATGCCTCTTTCTGGAAGAACTTCTTGTGATTTCCTTATGGCCAATTCCCCCTATAGAGAGAATGGCGCTCGGCGGGAATGTGATCCTTCTGATATGCGTTGCCTCTTCTTGCCGCTGTTCTCACCCTGTATCCTCCCCGTTCCAGATTCAGACAACGTGATGGGTCCTGCACACGTTTACCTGTCCTCTAAGAGCTGCCCCATCACAGACGCCAACTACGGGAACCTTGCGGCTAACATCCCCGCACTGGAGCTGATGGCGCTGTACGTGGCGGCTGCTATGCACGATTACGACCACCCGGGTCGCACGAATGCCTTTCTCGTGGCCACAAATGCACCACAGGTGAGTGTGCCGCTGCTACTGTACTGTATGGATGTCTCCAGTCGTGCACACATAATAGTGAAATCACATGTAACGTGTTCATCTGCACGCGACTGGTATGTGAGGTTAGTTCCTACGTGTTCATGTTGACACTGTGACCATGTCGGAATTCAGAACATATCGACACTGAATGTCGACCTTTCATCATTCTACTGATCTTGCTGCTATATAAACAGATTGTTTTCTAGTAGACTACATTTGCCAAGGTGACGGGAAGTGTTACCGCCTGTACATGGTAGAACAAGAAGCTTTCCCTTTAGCGCCCATTTACCCACTGTGTCCGCAGAGAGACCCCATTGCGCCAGAGGCGGACGTCATTCCAACGTTACTTATTCTCTCTGTAGGCTGTAGAATAATACAGTTTGCGGATTGTTGTGTAAGAGCGTTTCTTGCTGCGTCAAATTGTAACCCTCATCATTTTTCCAAGTACACGCCATACTGTCGGCCGGGCCGCACATTCAGCATCCCGTCAGTTCTGTAGTTTATTTGTCATTTGCACAATTTGTGTCATCTGTGTGCTGATAAGGATAACACTTTATGTTGTCATGCTGAAATTTTTTTTCTCTGACGTCCTAGTGGATGCTGGGAACTCCGAAAGGACCATGGGGAATAGCGGCTCCGCAGGAGACTGGGCACAACTAAATAAAGCTTTTAGGTCACCTGGTGTGCCCTGGCTCCTCCCACTATGACCCTCCTCCAAGCCTCAGTTAGATTTTGTGCCCGGCCGAGGTTGGATGCACACTAGGGGCTCTCCTGAGCTTCTAAAAAGAAAGTATATAATTAGGTTTTTTATTTTACAGTGAGACCTGCTGGCAACAGGCTCACTGCAGCGAGGGACTAAGGGGAGAAGAAGCGAACCTACCTGCTTGCAGCTAGCTTGGGCTTCTTAGGCTACTGGACACCATTAGCTCCAGAGGGATCGACCGCATGGAACTGGCCTTGGTGTTCGGTCCCGGAGCCGCGCCGCCGTCCCCCTTACAGAGCCAGAAGCAAGAAGAGGTCCGGAAAATCGGCGGCAGAAGACATCAGTCTTCACCAAGGTAGCGCACAGCACTGCAGCTGTGCGCCATTGCTCCTCATACACACTTCACACTCCGGTCACTGAGGGTGCAGGGCGCTAGGGGGGGGCGCCCTGAGCAGCAATAAAAACACCTTGGCTGGCAAAAATACCACAATATATAGCCCCAGAGGCTATATATGTGATAAATACCCCTGCCAGAATCCATAAAAAAGCGGGAGAAAAGTCCGCAAAAAAGGGGCGGAGCTATCTCCCTCAGCACACTGGCGCCATTTCTCCCTCACAGCTCCGCTGGAAGGAAGCTCCCTGGCTCTCCCCTGCAGTCTACACTACAGAAAAGGGTAAAAAAGAGAGGGGGGGCACTACATTTAGGCGCAGTATATATAACAGCAGCTATAGGGGACATAATTCAGTTAGTCCCTGCATTATATAGCGCTCTGATGTGTGCTGGCATACTCTCTCTCTCTGTCTCCCCAAAGGGCTTTTGTGGGGTCCTGTCCTCTGTTAGAGCATTCCCTGTGTGTGTGCGGTGTGTCGGTACGGCTGTGTCGACATGTTTGATGAGGATAATGATGTGGAGGCGGAGCAGATGCCTATAGAAGGGATGTCACCCCCTGCGGGGCAGACACCTGAGTGGATGGACTTATGGAAGGAATTGCGTGCACGTGTCGACTCCTTACACAAAAAATTTGACGACATGCCAAATGCGGGACAGCCGGCTTCTCAGCTCGTGCCTGTCCAGGCGTCTCAAAGGCCATCGGGGGCTCTAAAACGCCCGCTACCTCAGATGGCAGACGCGGATGTCGACACGGATACTGACACCAGTGTCGACGACGATGAGTCTAGTCTAATGTCCACTAAGGCCATTCGTTGCATGATTGAAGCAATGAAAGAGGTGTTACAAATTTCTGATATAAACCCAGGTACCACTAAAAAGGGTATTATGTTTGGGGAGAAAAAACTACCCATAGTTTTTCCCCCATCAGAAGAATTAAATGAAGTGTGTGAAGAAGCGTGGGCTTTCCCTGATAAAAGATTGGTAATCTCTAAGAAGTTACCAATGGCGTTCCCTTTCCCGCCAGAGGATAGGTCACGTTGGGAGACACCCCCTAGGGTGGATAAAGCGCTCACACGTTTGTCTAAAAAGGTGGCACTACCGTCACCGGATACGGCCGCCCTCAAGGAACCTGCTGATAGAAAGCAGGAGGCGATCCTGAAGTCTGTATATACACACTCAGGCATTATACTTAGACCAGCTATTGCATCAGCATGGATGTGCAGTGCTGCCGCTGCGTGGTCAGATTCCCTGTCAGAAAATATTGACACCCTAGACAGGGACACTATTCTGCTAACCATAGAGCATATAAAAGACTCAGTCTTATACATGAGAGATGCACAGAGGGAGATCTGCCGGCTGGCATCTAAAATAAGTGCATTGTCCATTTCTGCTAGGAGAGGCTTATGGACTCGCCAGTGGACAGGGGATGCAGATTCAGAAAGGCACATGGAAGTTTTGCCTTATAAGGGTGAGGAGTTATTTGGGGATGGTCTCTCGGACCTAGTTTCCACAGCAACTGCTGGGAAGTCAGCATTTTTACCCCATGTTCCCTCACAGCCTAAAAAGGCGCCGTTTTATCAGGTACAGTCCTTTCGGACTCAGAAAAACAGGCGTGGAAAAGGCGGGTCCTTTCTGTCCAGAGGCAGAGGTAGGGGAAAAAGGCTGCAACAAACAGGTTCCCAGGAGCAAAAGTCCTCCCCCGCTTCTTCCAAGTCCGCCGCATGACGGTGGGGCTCCACAGGCGGAGCCAGGTACGGTGGGGGGCCGCCTCAAAAATTTCAGCGATCAGTGGGCTCGCTCACAGGTGGATCCCTGGATCCTGCAAATAGTATCTCAAGGGTACAAACTGGAATTCGAGGTGTCTCCACCCCACCGGTTCCTAAAATCTGCCTTGCCGATTACTCCTTCAGACAGGGAGGCTGTGCTAGCGGCAATTCACAAGCTGTATTCCCAGCAGGTGATAATCAAGGTGCCCCTACTTCAACAAGGACGGGGTTACTATTCCACACTGTTTGTGGTACCGAAACCGGACGGTTCGGTGAGACCCATTTTAAATTTGAAATCCTTGAACACATACATAAAAAAATTCAAGTTCAAGATGGAATCGCTCAGGGCGGTTATTGCAAGCCTGGACGAGGGGGATTACATGGTATCCCTGGACATCAAGGATGCTTACCTGCATGTCCCCATTTACTATCCTCACCAGGAGTACCTCAGATTTGTGGTACAGGATTGCCATTACCAATTCCAGACGCTGCCGTTTGGACTCTCCACGGCACCGAGGGTGTTTACCAAGGTAATGGCGGAAATGATGATACTCCTTCGAAAAAAGGGAGTTTTAATTATCCTGTACTTGGACGATCTCCTAATAAAGGCGAGGTCCAAGGAGCAGTTGTTGGTGGGAGTAGCACTATCTCAGGAGGTGCTACACCAGCACGGTTGGATTCTGAATATTCCAAAATCACAGCTGGTTCCGACGACACGTCTACTGTTCCTGGGTATGATTCTGGATACAGTCCAGAAAAAAGTGTTTCTCCCGGAGGAGAAAGCCAAGGAGCTGTCATCTCTAGTCAGAGACCTCCTGAAACCAAAACAGGTATCTGTGCATCACTGCACGCGGATCCTGGGAAAGATGGTGGCTTCTTACGAAGCAATTCCTTTCGGCAGGTTCCATGCCAGAATCTTTCAGTGGGACCTGTTGGACCAATGGTCCGGATCGCATCTTCAGATGCATCGCCTAATAACCCTGTCTCCAAGAACCAGGGTGTCTCTGCTGTGGTGGCTGCAGAGTGCTCATCTTCTAGAGGGCCGCAGATTCGGCATACAGGACTGGGTCCTGGTGACCACGGATGCCAGCCTTCGAGGCTGGGGGGCAGTCACACAGGGAAGAAACTTCCAAGGACTATGGTCGAGTCAGGAGACTTCCCTACACATAAATATTCTGGAACTAAGGGCCATTTACAATGCCCTAAGTCAGGCAAAATCCCTGCTTCTACACCAGCCGGTACTGATCCAGTCAGACAACATCACGGCAGTCGCCCATGTAAATCGACAGGGCGGCACAAGAAGCAGGATGGCAATGGCAGAAGCCACAAGGATTCTCCGATGGGCGGAAAATCACGTACTAGCACTGTCAGCAGTGTTCATTCCGGGAGTGGACAACTGGGAAGCAGACTTTCTCAGCAGGCACGAACTCCACCCGGGAGAGTGGGGACTTCATCCAGAAGTCTTCACGCTGATTGTAAATCGATGGGAACGGCCACAGGTGGACATGATGGCGTCCCGCCTAAACAAAAAACTAGAGAGATATTGCGCCAGGTCAAGGGACCCTCAGGCGATAGCTGTGGACGCTCTAGTGACACCGTGGGTGTACCAGTCAGTTTGTGTTCCCTCCTCTGCCTCTCATACCAAGGGTACTGAGAATAATAAGAAAACGAGGAGTAAGAACAATACTCGTGGTTCCGGATTGGCCAAGACGAGCGTGGTACCCGGAACTTAAAGAGATGATCTCAGAGGACCCATGGCCTCTGCCGCTCAGACGGGACCTGCTGCAGCAGGGGCCCTGTCTGTTCCAAGACTTACCGCGGCTGCGTTTGACGGCATGGCGGTTGAACGCCGGATCCTGAAGGAAAAGGGCATTCCGGAGGAAGTCATTCCTACGCTGATTAAAGCCAGGAAAGATGTAACTGCAAAGCATTATCACCGCATATGGCGGAAATATGTTGCTTGGTGTGAGGCCAAAAAGGCCCCAACAGAGGAATTTCAACTAGGTCGATTTCTGCATTTCCTACAAGCAGGAGTGACTATGGGCCTGAAATTAGGCTCCATTAAGGTACAGATCTCGGCTCTGTCGATTTTCTTCCAGAAAGAACTAGCTTCACTACCTGAAGTTCAGACGTTTGTGAAAGGAGTGCTGCATATTCAGCCCCCGTTTGTGCCCCCAGTGGCACCTTGGGATCTCAACGTGGTGTTGAGTTTCTTAAAATCACATTGGTTTGAGCCACTTAAAACCGTGGATCTAAAATATCTCACGTGGAAAGTGGTCATGTTATTGGCCTTGGCTTCAGCCAGGCGTGTGTCAGAATTGGCAGCTTTGTCATGTAAAAGCCCTTATCTGATTTTCCATATGGATAGGGCGGAATTGAGGACTCGTCCCCAGTTTCTCCCTAAGGTGGTATCAGCTTTTCACTTGAACCAACCTATTGTGGTGCCTGCGGCTACTAGGGACTTGGAGGATTCCAAGTTACTGGACGTAGTCAGGGCCTTGAAAATTTATGTTTCCAGGACGGCTGGAGTCAGGAAAACTGACTCGCTATTTATCCTGTATGCACCCAACAAACTGGGTGCTCCTGCTTCTAAGCAGACTATTGCTCGCTGGATTTGTAGCACAATTCAGCTGGCGCATTCTGCGGCTGGACTGCCGCATCCTAAATCAGTAAAAGCCCATTCCACAAGGAAGGTGGGCTCATCTTGGGCGGCTGCCCGAGGGGTCTCGGCTTTACAACTTTGCTGAGCTGCTACTTGGTCAGGGGCAAACACGTTTGCAAAATTCTACAAGTTTGATACCCTGGCTGAGGAGGACCTAGAGTTCTCTCATTCGGTGCTGCAGAGTCATCCGCACTCTCCCGCCCGTTTGGGAGCTTTGGTATAATCCCCATGGTCCTTTCGGAGTTCCCAGCATCCACTTAGGACGTCAGAGAAAATAAGATTTTACTCACCGGTAAATCTATTTCTCGTAGTCCGTAGTGGATGCTGGGCGCCCATCCCAAGTGCGGATTGTCTGCAATACTTGTACATAGTTATTGTTAACTAAAGGGTTATTGTTGAGCCATCTGTTGAGAGGCTTAGTTGTTTTCATACTGTTAAACTGGGTATAGTATCACGAGTTATACGGTGTGGCTGGTAAGAGTCTTACCCGGGATTCTAAATCCTTCCTTATTATGTCAGCTCGTCCGGGCACAGTGTCCTAACTGAGGCTTGGAGGAGGGTCATAGTGGGAGGAGCCAGTGCACACCAGGTGACCTAAAAGCTTTCTTTAGTTGTGCCCAGTCTCCTGCGGAGCCGCTATTCCCCATGGTCCTTTCGGAGTTCCCAGCATCCACTACGGACTACGAGAAATAGATTTACCGGTGAGTAAAATCTTATTTTTTTTTGTCTGCAGATTTTTTGTTTCTGAATTAAATAAGGGTTCTCCAAGGCCTGTGGGAACGTTCATTTCCAGAAGATGGCAAGCTCACATTATCTGATCTATCGCTTACTACGGTTATTGGGGCCCATTTATCGTTGTATATTTGCAGCTTCTTCCCCGAAAACGGGTGGTTACTCGCAAATATTATGTATGCCCTGTATGTATGACAGGGGACCACAGCAGGTATCTCCGAAATCTGCTGCGATCCCTCCATCCCTGCTGGTAGCTGCATCCCCCATAAATTTTTATGGGGGATGACATGCCTCGTCATGTAGAGCCACATTGGCTCCACGCTGAAACTCCTGGTCTTAGAGGGCCCTCCCTGGTCATGTAGAGCCACATCGGCTTCACGCTGAGACTCCTGGCCTTGGAGGGGCCCTCCCTGGTCATGTAGAGCCACATGGGCTCCACACTGAGACTCCTGGCCTTGGAGGGGCCCTCCCTGGTCATGTAGAGCCACATGGGCTCCACGATGAGACTCCTGGCCTTGGAGGGGCCCTCCCTGGTCATGTAGATCTACATGGGCTCAACGCTGAGACTCCTGGCCTTGGAGGTCCACTCCTGTGCCAAGACTCCTGACCTTGGAGGGCCACTTCTGGACATGTAGAGCCACATAGGGTCCAAGATGACTTGTCTTGGAGGACCTCACCGGAGTCGAAGAGGTTTTCGTTGACTTCCCAAGATTCCATTCCCCAAGACTGGCCAAGCAGGGCCCCTGGTTTTTCCTACAGAATGACATCAGATGTCAACATGTGTGTCCTTTTCCCAAGACCAAAACATTCGCTTATGGGTCCATTAGTCTTATAAAGCCGATTATGTGGTTAGGTTCATTACAGCGGTTTACGAGCAAAGTATAGAAGTTTTCTCCGTTACCCCCTCCCTCAATCGGCGCTCATTGAATTACACAGACAATGCCAGTCACTGCCCCCCCCCCCCCGTCTTGTGTGACGGAGAAATGACAGCTGTTTGTGCTGCAAGGGCAGATGTTTGCCGACATCTGTAGAATCCGCCTGGAAAAGGGGCTTTGTTGAAAGGGATGGCATGGAGCTAGACGCACGTCCTGTAGTCATCTTTTCCACTTGATTAGAAGACCCAGAACAAGGATTCACCCTCACGTATAACATGATTACAGTGTATCAGCTGAGTGGAGTTTTAATCCCATTATCAAGATCGATTTGACATGGCTATGAAGGAAGACTGGGAAATTTTTCAGGATAGACATTAAGGCTTCTAAATTGGTTTAGCGTTGAATCATTCAACTTTAGCATTATAATTTATCTTCTTTTATATTTAACCATGAATTGCAACAGGTCCCTCTCTGCAGGGAAGAGGCAGCGGTCTGATCTCCGTAGGGAGAATATTACCCGCACAAATGTCTCCTTTTCTTCTTAAAGTATAAAATTCATGTTAACGGTGCTCTGGGGGCCTTACAGGCAGAGTTTGGCACGCAGGGCGTATTAGTAATTAGTGGAGTGTTCTACATGCAGTCACGGGGGATTGCTAATGGAAAGCTTCATACCGGGACGCCAGCAGAGCCTATAGACATGTGCATGTGAAATTCACGTACATGTGATGTTTCCACACTGTGGGCCAGATTTTTTCAACGCTGTATTTTTTAATTTTTTACTTTTCCGTAAGGATTTTTGCTGCGTTTTCTTTATAGAGTAAATCTGCAAAATGGGATTAGTTTTAAGGCCTACAGCAGTGGTTCCCAAACTTTTTCACTTTACGGCACTCTTAGGTGTATACTTATTAAAGTGCGGGTTTTCCCGTAGCAACCAATCTGATTTTAGCTATTATCTTCTACAGTCGGAGGAGATAGTCAAGTGAAGTTTTTTCGCTGCACCCCTAGGCTAAAAGAAAAACACCTATCATAAACCAGTAAGTACTCTGGATGCTCGAGCGGCTGCGTCCATTATCTGATTGGTAGACCCAGACCCCCGCAGAAGCGTCACAGGTATGTACGCCGATGTGCAAAAATAATAAGCCCCAAAAGTGTGCTTTATCAATTTTTTTAAATAACGTCTGACTAATTTTACGTCGCCGTACAGTAGCGTGACAACGGCCAAATCATTAGATGTTTGCAGATAACTCAGAGAAAATTAAAAATAAAGTGCTTAAGGACTTATACACAATCGTGCTAAAATGCTGCTTATTTAGTAACCAATAAAAATCGGTAAAATAAATAATAAATTATATATATTCCGATTGTAAAGTGCAACGGAATTTGCTGCGCTATATAAGAAACTGTTAATAAATAAATATACTCAATTTATTTTAACTACCGGGATGTAGTTAATATCCCAGCGGTCAGAATACCGACACTGGGATGCCGACAGCTGTGCCAGGGCTTTTCCCACTCATGGGTGTCCACCACACCCATTCTGACAGCCGAAATCCCAGTGTCGGTGTACTGACCTCTGGGATCACAGCCGCCTGTGTTCCATCCCCAACCTACACTACCTCAGGGCCACAGACAGTATCACAGGCTGTCGCTGACACAAACAGATGAGACGTAGGTCACTTCAGTCAGGAGTCGCACACTCTGAGGTGTAGAAGAAGAAAAGACGGGAAGTGGAGGATGGAGCTGGGCCGCGGGGCTCGGACAATCTGTGAGCGGCAGCAGACCAGCATTGGGGTCGGTTGTGCTGCTGCGTAAATGGCTGCGGGCTGCTTATGCTTACAGAGGCTGCTAGCCTGGCGGCCCGTCCAGCTGACTTTCTGCCGGATTATCCAGCCACGGTACCCCTGCATAAGGGGTGCCACAGCGCACACTTTGGGAACCGCTGGCCTAGAGCCTGATCACACAGGGAGATTGTCAGTGCAGTGTTCTGCAGATCCCTAAAGAGGTCAGCAATGTAATAATCTGCAGAATATATGGCTATGTATCACTCAGGGGATAGATGGAGCAGAGCAATGTCTGCACATGCCTAGAGAGATCCGTAATTAATTAATCTGCAGAATATATGCTGGGGTTGATGGAGCAGAGCAATGTTCTGCAGGTCTCTATAGAGAGGTCAGTAATGTCATAATCTGCAGAATATATCACTATGTATCTACCAGGGGGTTGCTGGAGTAGAGCAATGTTCTGCAGATACACAGAGGTCAGTAATATAGTAATCTGTAGACTATATCACTATGTATCTAGATGGAGCAGAGCAATGTTCTGCAGGTCTCTATAGAGAGGTCAGTAATGTCATAATCTGCAGAATATATCACTATATCTACAAGGGGGTAGATGGAGCAGAGCAATGTTCTGCAGATCCATAGAGAGGTCAGTTATGTAATAATCTGTAGAATATATCACTATGTATCTACCAGGGATTAGATGGAGCAGAGCAATGTTCTGCAGATCCATAGAGAGGTCAGTTATGTAATAATCTGTAGAATATATCACTATGTATCTAGATGGAGCAGAGCAATGTTCTGCAGGTCTCTATAGAGAGGTCAGTAATGTCATAATCTGCAGAATATATCACTATATCTACCAGGGGATAGATGGAGCAGAGCAATGTTCTGCAGATCCACAGAGGTCAGTAATGTCATAATCTGCAGAATATATCACTATGTATCTACCAGGGGGTAGATGGAGCAGAGCAATGTTCTGCAGATCCATAGAGAGGTCAATTATGTAATAATCTGTAGAATATATCACTATGTATCTACCAGGGATTACATGGAGCAGAGCAATGTTCTGCAGATCCATAGAGAGGTCAGTTATGTAATAATCTGTAGAATATATCACTATGTATCTAGATGGAGCAGAGCAATGTTCTGCAGGTCTCTATAGAGAGGTCAGTAATGTCATAATCTGCAGAATATATCACTATATCTACCAGGGGATAGATGGAGCAGAGCAATGTTCTGCAGATCCACAGAGGTCAGTAATGTCATAATCTGCAGAATATATCACTATGTATCTACCAGGGATTACATGGAGCAAAGCAATGTTCTGCAGATCCCTAGAGAGGTCAGTTATGTAATAATCTGTAGAATATATCACTATGTATCTACCAGGGATTAGATGGAGCAGAGCAATGTTCTGCAGATCCCTAGAGAGGTTCTGCAATTTACAGCAGTTTATTAGGGGGTAATCACCTTGCACTGTCCTTGCCTCGTGGTTTAGCTTCACCATTCTATTTCCATGTTACAGATGTGTCCTCATATATATCCTCAATATGGCATGCACCGTGAGATGTCTGGCGTGAGTGAGCGGACGGGTCCCGTGCAATTCTGCTAGTATCGGGCATCTTTTTTCCTGAAAAAAGCGTCTTATTCGCATTGCTATGTGAATAAGACGTACAAGCAGACTCTGCTCATTAAGACGATATGCAGCATGCCTATATTCTGTGTGTGCATCCGCGCCTGTATCTGCATAAGAAATGGTATTTTACAGTGTTTTCCAGGAGAACAGCCACTGACACTGTAACGTAGCATTTCATATACTGATACAGCCACGGTCGCACACAGAACATTGCCATGCCACATAGCATCTTAATCAGCGGAGTCTGCGTCTGCATCTTATTCGCATAGCGATGCCAATACGATGCATTTTCCAGGAAAAAGACGCCCGCTGTTATACCCCTTTCAGACAGAGAAAAGAACCCGGTAATTTACCGGCTCTGGAAGGGTCGACCCGGGATTTTTTTCTGTCTGAAAGTGTGACTGAATTCCCAGGACTTCAACCCAGGTTTCTACCTGGGTTTATCGGATCATACACTGGTTGCCGGCTGTCTGAAAGGGTCCGACCCGGGATTTTAGAAATGCGTCACGGTTAACAGCGCTGATTGGCTGAGCTGTCCGGCCACTGGCGATTGGCAGAGCAGCAGGGTCTCTCTGATTGGCTGAGCGGGTGTGGCACTGGCGTCTGAGGTCACAATTGTGCTGCAGGGGAGACGGATGAGAGAGACCGCATGGCGCAATGGAAGGAGGAATAGCAAGAACTCAGGAACTCCGGCCTACTCAGCAGTAACTCGTTGGCCATGGTTAATGCAATGATGTGATCAGTCACCACCCACTTTTCATGACCTCATCTCTGTGTGCCATAAAAAGTCAATTTTTTATGACACACAAGTCTATTGCAGGGCTGATACGGGTTCTGTCTGAAAGGGGTCGACCCAGGAATAATCCGGGTTAAATGTGCTGTGTGAAAGGGGGTTAGGAAGTGTAACCCGGGTTTTCCCTGGCTTCACAAAACCGCAAAAAACCCCGGGAATTTGAGATTTTTCTGTCTGAAAGTGGTATTAGTAAACGCACTTATTACTATGCATCATTAAAAGGGTTGTTTAACATGACTGCAGCAATGATATAGGATGTTATCTCTTGGCTTCCTACATAGCCTCCTGATATATGTCAGCCTCTCGTCCTGTCTGATGTACCTCGCTGTTATACTACATCTGCTGGTCGCACGAAATGGACAGATCTTGTGTGTCTGTGTACAGGAATGGAGGACATACCTTCCTAGTGTCAATGGCTTGTGTTTGCAAAGGCTGTCTCCCATGAGATGGGAGATGACCTGCAGTCTCTCAGACGTTTCCAATGACTGTCTAATCTCGTTTTAGGCTGTTCTGTACAACGACAGATCAGTCCTGGAGAACCACCACGCCGCGTCTGCTTGGAACCTCTTCCTCTCGCAGCCAGACTACAACTTTCTCACGTACTTGGACCACGTCCAGTTCAAGCGGTTCAGATTTCTCGTCATTGAAGCCATCCTCGCCACTGATTTGAAGAAGCATTTTGATTTCTTGGCTGAATTCAACGCGAAGGTTGGTATCATTGTAAACTCATTCTGTGAATACTGACTTGGCTCCCGATTACAGACCAGTTGTTCCAAATCACTTTGTGAGGTTCTAGTTCTCCTTGGGGGTTTAAACTGGTCTTAAGAAGGGACTGGCTTTCATTGAGCGCTGCAGAAAAAGCCAGAGACTGGGGGTATAGTCCGTAGTTCAGGGGAACTCTGTGTGACGTCAGCCCAGTGAGACAGCCTTGGAGGGGAGGCAACATTCCCTTCATCTCAATACAGTGCTTGTCCACTAATGTTGGTTTTTCGATTACTGATCCAATTCCTTTAGTCATTTGCATACAGACACCTCCAGTTTTTTCGTATAGTTCTATGGAGCCGTCTGAGATCTGTGGTAGTTCCATGATAAGTGGAAAGCCACAGGCTGTCTGACATGGATTGGCTAGCAGCGCATGCTGAAACTTGTGGTTCCCCACCAGCTGGAGAGCCACAGACCCTTTCTGATTTCTGTCAAATCTGAAACTTGCGTAGAAGATTCCATAGAATTCCCTCGCCCAATTAGACTCCCAGGGGTAGATTTACGAAGGGTTCTAAAAATGAAAACTGGTGGTGTTGCCAACAGCAACCAGTGTCATAACCTAGGATGCAATAGGGAGATAGCTAGAGCCTGATTGGCTGCTATTGTCAACACCTCCGCTTTTCATTTTTAGAAACTTTAGTAAATCTAACTCCCCCATGCCATTAAACGCGCCCGTCTCTTTGCAGTCTACCCTACCTCCCCTCCTTCCCAGCTCCCCTCCCATCTCTGCCTCTAGAATGTAAGCTTTTGCGCGCAAGACCCTCTCTCCTTTCATCTCCCCTTTTGTAATTATGTTTGTTAAATCCCCTGTGTTCCGCCCCATATACATAAAGGAATATACTAGACCCAGCAGTAGTTATCTGTTGATTTGAGTGACTGTGGTGATGGTAAAGGTTTCCTCTCCTGTGTCTAGGTAAATGATGTAAACAGTAACGGCATTGACTGGAGTAATGAAAATGACCGGCTCTTGGTGGGACAAGTATGCATTAAACTGGCCGACATTAACGGCCCAGCAAAAAAGCGGGAGCTGCACTTGAAGTGGACGGAAGGAATAGTCAATGAATTCTATGAACAGGTAGAGACGCGGTTCCCGAGACTGCTCGATCTGTGACTTCCAGCTCCATATTTATTATCAGAGGTGTCAGTCCGGCTACAGGCTCCCTTGTCACATGGAGAAGATTACTCACAGGAGTATTACAGGGCTCATTTCATGTTTCCTCCCGCTTCATATCACGCCTTCCTTTCCCCAGTGCTGCACACGCCGCCTCTCCTCCACGCAGCCTGGCGCATGGCGACTGTGGCGAGAGATGGAAAGGAGCGATGCTTGGAGGGGAAGAATGGGTGGGGCTCAGCGGCAGGATGGAGGGGGTTTTTGGGGGCGGGGTTTTGTTTTTTTAGAGGTAAGTATTTGATGAAAATGAGCTTTATTGCACTCAAAGTATTTATAAACTAATTCACTATTCAGGCAGAATGTAATACCAAATCAAACCAGCAGGTGGCACCACATGTACGGAGTTCCGTGGAATATAAATCTGGCTTCAGTGACGTAAGGGGGGAGATTCATAAAATCAAGGAGAGAAAGTTCTAGCCAATCAGCTTTTGTCATTTTACAGGCCATGCTCGAATTCTGACAGGAGCTGATTGGCTGGTACGTTATCACTTTTCACTTTATATCTCCAAGATTTGATAAATCTCCCCCTAGGTCTTTAACTAATGAGCTCTAAGAGCGTATATGTGCGAGAGATGAATAATTATAATGTTTACCTTGCAGAGTTATTAACGTATTATCGATGTGTTCTCAGGGGGACGAGGAGGCGAGTCTGGGGCTACCTGTCAGCCCGTTCATGGACCGATCGGCTCCGCAACTGGCCAAGCTGCAGGAGTCCTTCATTACCCATATTGTGGGCCCCCTGTGTAACTCCTATGATGCTGCTGGCTTGCTCCCGGGGAAGTGGTTGGACGAGGATGATGAGGAGATAGAAAGTGATGATGATGAAGAAGATGCGGATGATTTGGATTCAGAGGATGACGATGGGGATGATGAGCTTAGCCCGAGTGAGTATGTCCTGGAACGCACTATGGATCTAGTTTCAGCGTATTACGTATTGCTGGCCTTGCACGCTCTATAGCAGCATCTAAGAGTAAGACATAAGTCCAGCTGTGTGGCCCAGTCTCTGCGGTTGGAGCTACCGAAAGCCCTAAAATCTGTGCGCCTGCATGTGGAAGCCCGTCTCGCACACACGGGTTTCCACCCGCAGCGGTCATCATTCGTATTGGGACTCACGCCACGCTGGGTGCAGAAGATCCGTCTGGCCCAGGTATCCCACTTTCCGCCCACATGCGATTCGGCAGGGAACCTTGGTGATTGGGCAGTTCAGCGCGTTAGCATGTCGCCGCACAGCAACACTCATTTCACAGGAAGTGTGGTCTCCTAGGGTCATGTGGTCAGTCCATATGCACTAATTTAATTCTGCTCGTGTGCATTTGGCTAATCCGCAACATGCACAGTCAAATCCGTGAGTTTCTGTGGATACCTCCAACTCAAAACCACGTCCGCTTAGTTCATTTATAGAAAGGAGACGGGGAGCAAATATTCTACAGTTTGGTCAAACCGCAAATGTTCTGCTGAATACCAACCAGATCCTGAACGGTAACTTGTATACTATTTCCCACTGTGTGTGTGCGCGCAGTGCAATGTACTGATGTTGTAGTCATCTGTATGCAGCGGCCGGTCCCAGCTCTCTGTTGTCACCATGGGTTCTCTCCATGTGATCACTGGATCCGTTATCTGGTTTACAGAAGTAAACTTTTAGTAGTAGCTCCACCCATCTTGTACCCGCACAGCCAAATGTATGCAAAGTACCCCACCTCCACCCCTACCGCATGCAGCGATCACAATGGAATCTGTCCCATCAGGGTAAAACAAAACAGGCTTGAATTAAAAATGTAATAAATAATATGTAAAATGTAAAAGTCAATTGCGGAAATCAAAGGATTAACCTGTAAAATTCTATCCAGTTTTTCTCATACGTCATAGAAGATGCTGGGGTTCACTTATGACCATGGGGTATAGACTGTTCCACAGGAGCCATGGGCACTCTTAAGACTTTTTTCAATGGGCGTGCACTGGCTCCTCCCTCTATGCCCCTCCTCCAAACCTCAGTTTTAGAAATGTGCCCAGGCAGACTGGATGTACTCTGAGGAGCTCTACTGAGCTTCTCTGAAAAGACTTATGTTAGGTTTGTTATTTTCAGGGAGAACTGCTATCAACAGACTCCCTGCTTTGTGGGACTGAGGGGGCAGAAGTAGGAACCAACTTCCTGAAGAGTTTCATGGCTCTGCTTCTGGCTGACAGGACACCATTAGCTCCTGAAGGGTACTGAACGCTAGCCGTGCCTAGATGCTCACTCCCACAGCACGCCGTCACCCCCCTCACAGAGCCAAAAGTCAGAAGACAGGTGAGTAGAAGAAGACAGATCTTCTATCAAGAAAAGTGACGGCTGAGGTACAGTGCGGCTGGCGGGAGCGCAGTGCGCCATTGCTGTCCACACACACAGGCACTGCAGGGCGCGGGCCCTGGGCAGCAAAAACACCTCTAAAACTTGCAAAAAGGGGGCATAAGATGCCCAGGCACAGCCCTACCCCCGCCAGTATAAATATTATGTAAAAAATCTGAGGAGAAATGCGCCATTGTGGGGGCGGAGCTTCCTCAGTCAGCCAGCACACTGTTCAGCGCCATTTTCTCTCATTCGCAGACTGCAGAGAAGAAGCTGGTCCTCCTCCACTTCTGAACAAGTATCAGGGTGAAAAGGGGGGGGGGGGGGGGGGCTGGGTGCTAATACATATTGTGCATAATATAATAGCGCTTAAAGGTTTCTGTGTACGGAGTACGCGACACGGGATTTTGTCTCTGTACAAAGTACACGGCACAGGGATTTTTTCTTTGGCGCTGGGTTGTGAACTGGCTGCTCCTAAACTGGGTCCCTCTGACAGATTTTGCTGTGGGTCTGTCCCCTATAAGTCCCACTGTGTCTGTGAGTAGTGTGTGTTGTACACGTGTGTAAGACATGTCTGTGGCAGGGAGTTCCTCCCTGGAGGAAGGCATTTTAGGGACACAGAGTTGTAATGTGGTGGCGCTGCCGGCACACCAAGAGCCTGCATGGGTGAAAGAAATACGTGATATCAATAGGAGATTAGATAAGTCTGAATCTCATGCTGAGTGCTGGAGAAAATCTGTGGAGGATGTGATTTTTGACAAAGAAGGTAATTCTCCCTGCACCTGGCACGGCTTCACTAAAGGAGCCAGCAGACCGCAAAATGGAGACTACATTGAAATCCATTTATGTTGCCAATGGTACGCTGCTCAGGCCCACAATTGCTTGCGCGTGGGTGAGTCGCGCTATTGAAAAATGGTCAGAAAGCGTGTCATCAGAAATTGACACGACTGATAAAGATGAGATACTCCTTAAGTTAGGGAATATCAAAGACGCTGCCGCATACATGCTAGAAGCGATGAAAGATATTGGACTCTTGAGTTCACAAGCCACTACCATGGCAGTATCTGCTCGGCGGGCGTTGTGGATTCGCCAGTGGAACGCGGATGCAGATTCCAAAAGAAATATGGAGGCTTTCCCATATAAAGGTGAGGCCTTATTTGGCGATGGACTGGATGCGTTCGTTTCGGCGGCTACAACGGCAAAAAAGACATATCACCCACACATGCAGTCCTTTCGGACCAATAACTACAAAAAAGCGAGAGGTTCCCCCTTCTTTGCAGGTAGGGGAAAGGGACAGTAGTCCACAGTGGCTCCAGGTTCCCAGGAACAGAAGTCTACCCCTACTTCTGATAAATGTTCAGCATGACGCTGGGGCTCCTTTGCGGGAGGCCGCTCGGGTGGGGGCACGTCTCAAACTGTTAAGCCAAGGTTGGATTCTGTCTGGCCTGGACCCATGGCTTTTGCAGATAGTATCCCAGGGGTACAAGCTGGAGTTTCAAGACATCTCCCCCAGGCCGATTTTTTTCAAATCGACCTTGCCAGCTTCTTTTCCGGAAAGGGAAGCGGTAACAGATTCCCTTTCCGGAAAATCCAAAACTTATGTCAGGATCAGGTTATAGTCCTGGTACCTTTTGTCACAACACGTTCCGAAGCCGGACGGCTTGGTCAGACCGATCCTAAACCTAAAAAATCTTAATCTCTACTTGAATCGATTCAAGTTCAAAATGGAATCACTGAGGGCAGTGATTTCCAGTCTGGAGGAGGGGGACTACATGGTGTCTGTAGACATAAAGGATGCTTACCTGCATGTTCCCATTTATCCTCCTCACCAGGCTTATCTGAGAGTCGCGGTTCAGGATTACCATTATCAATTCCAGACGTTACCTTTTCGGTCTCTCCACGGCGCCGAGGGTATTCACCAAGGTGATGGTGGAGATGATGGTTCTCTTGAGTCAAAAAGGAGTCGCTAAAATTCCATATCTAGACGATCTCCTGATAAAGGCGAGATCCAGGGAGCAGTTGTTACAAAACATCACACTCTCCCTGTCAATACTCCATCAACACCAGTGGGACCTGTTGGACAAGTGGTCGGGATCCCACCTACACATGCACCGGAAGATAATCCGGTCGTCAAAAGCCAGGATTTCGCTCCTATGGTGGCTACACAGTTCTCACCTACTAGAGGGACGCAGGATCGGGATTCAGGACTGGGTCCTGGTAACCACGGATGCAAGTCTCCAAGGCTGGGGAGCTGTCACTCGGGGAAAAAACTTCCAAGGAAAATGATCAAGTCAGGAAGCCTGCCTTCACATAAACGTGCTGGAATTGAGAGCCATTTACAACGGCCTTCAACAAGCGGTACATCTTCTTCAAGATCATCCCGTGCAGATCTAGTCGGACAATGTAACAGCAGTCATGTAAATAAACAGGCATGGCGGAATGAAAAGTAGAGCGGCAATGGCAGAGGTGACAAAGACCCTCCTCTGGGCAGAAAGACCTGCAAAAGCTCTGTCAGCAATTTTCATTTCTGGAGTGGACAACTGGGAAGTGGACTTCCTCAGCAGACACGATCTCCATCCAGGAGAGTGGGGCCTCCACCGAGAAGTCTTCGCAGAGGTGACAAGTCTTTGGGGAGTTCCTCAAGTAGACATGATGACATCTCGTCTTACCAAGAAGCTTCAGAAATATTGTTCCAGGTCGAGAGACCCTCAAGCAATAGCAGTGGATGCACTAGTGACCCAGTGGGTATTCCGGTCAGTGTATGTCTTCCCTCCACTTCTGCTGATCCCAAAAGTTCTCAGGATCATAAGAAGAGCAAGGGTTTGAGCAATCTTCATTGCCCCAGACTGGCCAAGGAGGGTTTGGTACCCAGATCTTCAGGAGTTGCTCATAGAAGATCCTCGGCCTCTTCCTCTTTGCGAGAACCTGCTGCAGCAGGGGCCATGCGTGTATCAAGACTAACCGTGGCTACGTTTGATGGCATGGCTGTTGAACGCCGGATCCTACCCCGAAATGGGTATTCTCAAGGAAGTCATCCCCACCCTTATTCAGGCCAGGAAAGGAGTAACGTCGAAACATTTTCACCGTATTTGGAGAAAATATGTATCTTGGTGTGAATCCAAGAAGGCTCCTACGGAGGAGTTTTATGGAGGCGGGCCTCCGATTGGGTTCAATCAAGGTCCAGATTTCGGCCTTGTCCGTGTTCTTCCAAAAACAATTGGCCTCTCTTCCAGAGGTTCAGACCTTAGTGAAAAGAGTTGAAGTTTCTCACTTGGAAAGTGGTGATGCTTTTGGCATTGACATCCGCACGGCGGGTGTCTAATTTAGGGGCCTTGTCCCACAAGAGCCCTTACCTGATCTTCCATGAAGATAGGGCAGAGTTGGGAACTCGTTAAAATTTTCTTCCAAAGGTGGTTTCATCTTTCCACATAAACTAACCTATTGTGGTGCCAGTAGTTACTGACACGTTCACTGAGTCAAAGTCTCTAGATGTGGTTAGGGCTTTGAAGATTTATGTCGCTAGAACAGCTCAAACACGGAAAACAGAGTCTTTGTTTGTCCTGTATGCTCCCAACAAGATTGGGTGTCCTGCTTCCAAGCAGACTATTGCGCGTTGGATCAGAAGTACGATTCAGCACGCTCATACGCTGGATTGCCGTTACCGACGTCGGTAAAGGCCCATTCCACTAGGAGGGTGGGCTCATCCTGGGCGGCTGCCCGGGGGGGGTCTCGGCATTGCAACTTTGCCGAGCACCTACTTGATCGGGGTCAAACATATTTGCAAAATTCTACAAGTTTGACACCTTGGCCGATGAAGACCTCAAGTTCGGTCAATCGGTGCTGCATGGTCATCCGCACTCTCCCGCCCGTACTGGAGCTTTGGTATAAACCCCATGGTCATAAGTGGACCCCAGCATCCTCTAGGACGTATGAGAAAACAGGATTTTGATACCGGTAAATCCTTTTCTCCTAATCCGTAGAGAATGCTGGGCGCCCGTCCCAGTGCGTACTTTACCTGCAGTTTAGTCATTAGAGTTACACATGTTGTGTTATATTAGTTTCAGCTTGTTGCTGTAATTGATTCATGCCTGTTGGCGTGTGTTCTGTTGAATGCCATGTTGTACGGCATGGTTGAGGTGTGAGCTGGTATGTATCTCACCACTAGTATTAAAGTAAATCCTTTCCTCGAAATGTCCGTCTCCCTGGGCACAGTTCCTATAACTGAGGTCTGGAGGAGGGGCATAGAGGGAGGAGCCAGTTCACGCCCATTGAAAAGTCTTAAGAGTGCCCATGGCTCCTGCAGAACAGTCTATACCCCATGGCCATAAGTGGACCCCAGCATCCTCTACGAACTAGGAGAAAAGGATTTACCGGTAGGTATCAAAATCCTGTTTTTAACTCCAGTATGTGATTTATTTTACGATACCAGAACCATCGGGATTGAAAATCACAAAATATCCTGTAATCTCCTGTACTGTTTTCAGACGCTTTTTTTTTTTTTTTTTCTTTCTTTCTAAATATATTTATTGTTAGGATTTAATGTTTATGATTCTTGGTGAATTCAGCTCTGTGATCTTACGGGAAATGTCAGTAATGAGATGGGGCTGCAGCTGCCGGTACAGGTTCGTCTGTACTTAAGGGCATATCTCTGGCATGCCTCATGAAATGCTCATCTGCCCCAACCTATGTTTCCTGTCCATGTACAGGGTATAAACTGGGCACACCAGTACATTCCCCCTGCCTGCATCTCTATAATAATGTCTGTCTTTTTCAGAGCCGCAGAGACGGAAAGGCAGGAGGCGAATGTGTTGTGAGATAATGCATCATCTACGTGAGAACCACAAAGTATGGAAGAAGAGCATCGAGGAGGAGGAGAAAGCAAAACCAGACACCAATAAGCCGCCGAGCGAGGGGTCCTCGTTACCTCCGTCGGATGAAATCCAGGTCATCGAGGAAGCAGATGAAGAAGACGAGAGACAATCAGGGGAGGAGAGAAAGTGCTAGGACTCTCTAAGACGGGACGAAGGCGACGACACTTCACATACTGTAACTTTGCAAGAACGGCCTTATTACTGTGAGAGGACCGCGCCCGTCCCACCACACTATGCACTTTCACCACCACGTGGAATATACAAACATTATATTCAGACGTTAATTATTGTACAACTTGATGCAAAGTCCTTTGTGCCCTAATTGGTATATTATTACCATTTATAATGCTGCCTTGCTAAATACAGAGCTCTTTTTTCCCATAAGGTACTTCGTTACAATCATAAAAAGTGACTTTTCTTACCAAAGCAGCAACAGCATTTTTTTCTGGGCGAGACCGGAGCGGTGGTGGAATGCGTTGCTGCTCCGGCGCCGTCAAGCCTGTTGTATTTTTCTGTTATTTTTAAAACAAGAAACTGCCTGTGACAGATCTGGAAAAATGCCATCTGGACCGAGTTCCTTTTATTTAAGTATCGGTTCCTCAGCGACCTAACTCTGTTCTATCGGGAAGACTGACCAGGACAGGAAAGTTCTCATTTTCAAAATCGGACAGAAAAAAAGAAATCCCAAATGCATCATTTTCTGATGCCTTTTATGTGTTGTGTATAACCTGCTTGTGTTTTATGTTATTTTACGGAAAATGTTTTTTTTTTTTTTTTTTTTAATTTCAGGTCTCAAGGATGAGTCTTTTGGGGGGGTTTTTCTTTTTCTTTTTTGTTTCGTTTCATTTTTCCTTTATGAGTTGTGGTTCTGTGGTAGCCCTGAAAGTAAAGACAAACACGCAAAAATAAAAAAAAACCCTGACAAACCCGAAAACACCATAAAAAACAAAAAAAAAGCTTAAATATTTCAATAATGAAGGGATTTTTTTATTTTTTATTTAGGCAATGATATAAATATATATATTAGATATATTTTTCCACTCTTTTTCTCAGGATTTGTAGGTAGAAGTGCGTCATTTGTAACACCCAACAGATACAACACGAGACTCCTCTAATGTTTAATGAATAGTTTAGCTGTTTATACATAACCACGTAACACATTTATTCTATATACAATGTATTTGGGGGAAGACCCGTTCCCGGGCACTAACTCTTGTATGTTTAATACATAAGGTAACATTTCAGACACCACCGAATCGGTCCCGATTCCCACGCACGCAATCGCTCACTGCTCTGTCCCCATTAACCCCTGAAATGTGTGGCGTTTTGTAGGCACATCGGCCAGTGCAAATGATAACGATGACTACTATAACTTTATACTGTATTCTCAGACTGCAACTCAAGCACAAGATATAGACAACCTCACAGCTGCAACGCAGAAGTACTTTTATATAGTGAGCTGTTCCACGTGTGCGATATCTAACACGGCCTTAACTGTCAGACGTGTCCATCAAGCACAGCGACAATTTTGTTCTTCTATTTTGAAGCCATTGAATGACACCGCGGTCAGGAGCCGTCTTAAGTGACTCTGCCAGAGGGGTGTAGACCGGTTCTGTTCTTCATAACACTGGTCCTTTGACGCAGCAATGCAACATCTAGGGGACATAAGTAAAAGCAGGCATACTAGCATGTACTACACAATAGCAGAATGTGGTCAGATGTTACGATTTCCAGCGTTGTATGGGTACCTGTGTTTATAACTCTCCTCCTTACGTTACAATGTGAACAGGATTTTCCTTTTGGAAAAAAAACCATACGAGATGCCTACTGGGGAGGGAGTTGGATTGCTGACAATAGGGGAAGACTTATTACTGCTGACGTGTGCCATTCCTGACCGGCACTGGTGGACTGGGCTAGTACATCTCTGTACATTGTAGAAGGGAACGGATTGTGTACTATGAAACTGGAGAGACGTAAATTCATGTTCTGAGAGATGGAAAAAGTCAAATGCGGGTTGTGGTACTTTATACAGTAACGTCACTTTTGGAAAGGAAATGGCCAGTTTGAATGCGGTTCTGTGGCAGTGCTCTGGCGGTTATATTGTTGTGCTGGTGGGGTCACAGTGCAGGTGCTGACGCAGTCCTGGGGTATCATTCTGACACTGAGATCGCTGTACTTGCGGGGCTACACTAGCTGATGAGTGTGTTACATTAGCCAGGTCCCCCTGCAAGTGATGTCATCAGCTAAACCCTGACCATAGCATGATCTGAAATCCCCGGTGACTTGGGGTTAGGCCTTACCATGTTTAACCTATGTTGGGTAAGGGAACAGAAAATCTAGTTCCTGGATTAGAGGGTGAATGATGGAAAAAGGTATTTTTGTTGCTACCAGGCTGGAATATAAAATGTGTTATAAAGAGGTAGAATGATTTGGGGTGATGTATAAAGAGGGTGACATCCGCTGCAGTTAATCCACAAATGACCTAGTTCTGTAATCACATAACTGTGCATCGTGATGTTTCCCTGTACTCATTCTCACTCTGCTCCCTTCACTCCAGGTAGGAGCTTCCATTAATTTGCCAAAAATGTCACCGTGTTTCAGCCTCATCATATTTATGCCTTAAATGATACCCTATGGTCTATGCCTTAACCAGTGTTTCAGCTCTTTCCAGTTTGTTTTTCATTTACCTTGCAAGACCAGTTTCCTGAGCTACGCGTGCACCAGTCACATCTATGTGCAATTTACAGACTTAATGGACTAAGTTATTGTTACCACTGGGAGTCGTACGGATCACTCCGCACACAATCACCCATCATCCTGCCGGAGGATAATATTGCTGGGCCCACTGACAGGTGCTGTTGGATTATATCGCCCCGCAGAGATGCCTGGATTGGCAGCGTATGAGGGTTTGCATGCATGGATTAAAGTCGGTGATTTCTAAGTAAGCAATTGCCACATCATCTGTTCCACAAAACTTAGCATGTTACATTTTGTATCATGAAAATGTATGTCACCACCATCCGGCAACGTGGACTAGAAGAAAATGTCTGTCGGATCAAATTTAGGACTATTGTTCATACTACTTTTTCTTCTTCCCCTTTTGACAATTTGGTAAATAACTAAAAGAAGTAATTTATTGTAGACTGTGCCAAATTACTGTGCCGCCCCAATCACTGCTCCCGGACACCCACTGTAATACTTAGGCAGTGTTCCCACAAAATATTTCTACTAGTAATAAACTTTACCAGTTTTAAACAGACCTATGGATCATTCGTTATTAGTAATGGCTTGAAAATAAATAATGTAATTAGCTGTTTATAGCTCGGTCACTGACGGGATGTATGGTCCGTGTATAAGGGATGGTAAATGATGCGCTTTCATCGATGCTGATTTAACAATTAAAGAAAAATCCCCCTAGCAGTATTATGCCTCTTTCCCCGTCCATATTGATGCAGGAACATCACTTTTTACTCAATTGATCTGACCACAGTTGCCACTTACAGCAGATGGTGTGACTGAATGTAGCCAAGAGGTGGGGTGGACCCACATTCAGACCGGAACAAATATTCTGCTTTTCAGTGTATTTACGACCATGCTCCTTAGTGTGATGTCAGAGTTATGACATAAGATCCAGTATCTGTATTATTGTATATTTAAAATATTTTGTTCCTGAGTATTAAATGGTAACACATCTGGAGATAGTAGGTCATTTGCAGTTAAAACATTTAATTATTGGAGTTATTGCAACTCCCTCTGGAAAAATAGACTTTATCTAAAAGTAATTTCCATCCTCCACATTCCGCTAACCTCTACTGTCCATGCTCACTTTGCTGGCTGATTATCTTCCATACGAGTGTACTGTACAATATTTCATTTTGGAAATTTTTGTATTTCTAAAATCAGGATCTTCATGTGGGGGATATCTCCGCATGTCAGAGGGCTCACCTGCATCCCCACTGCCACGATTTAACAGAACGAGTAACAAGGATTTAAATGTCTTCTCTGCTCACCAAGCCACCTGTGTTCCTAGATAGCCTCACTGCAATACACATGTAGTTATATTAAGATGTCCGTGTCTGTGTGATCTCTCTGGGGTGAGTATAAGTCATATAGTTACAGGACTATAGACCGCTTTCTTCGTGGATCTGTAGTTGTGGAAGATAGTGGAGTTTAAAAACGATGGAATCGGGGCAGATACTTTATATCTGGACAGCCAGGAGGTAGCAGCAATTCCTAAAGCCAAGGGTAGAGTGATTCAATGTGTGTCAGTGGTAGACGCTCCTTAATGTCAGCTGGGTATTTTGGTCTAGAATTAAATGACTTACTTGATCTGTATCCCGGGAATGTTAAATTCATCTGGCGCACTAGCTGGTGTTTTTCACACATTAACCTGGTGTTTCATAATCTGCTGTTTCTCTTGCAGACAACAGCTATGGCTAGTGAGTCAGTTGGCACTTGGAACAATTGTACCCACATGAAAAATATTGAGGTAGATAAGGCGTGCCAGAATCCAACGCGTTTCATCTTAGCGACGGACTTCAGGGAATATTACCGGTTGTGGGTTTCCCAATGAATAAGAGCATCAGGGAGATGACGGGCGGTGTGAAGTGGGGAAGGGGGTTGCGCTGATCAGTGTGAGTGGCTTCTTTCTCCAGGTGTGTTGTGAAGGGAAACTGGGCGGTAAATTAGCCGTACATATGAGATATCATGGCACTACTGTGTAAAAACTGGACGGTTAGATATGATCATCATGTATGCACCATGTGATGTTACAGAGGTACTACTGGCGGGCAGAGGAGGTCAGGGTAACTGTGCCATGTGTAAGCCAGCAGAACCGGCGACAGAGACCAGGGTATGTGTGCTTGGGGAAAGTATTTGGAGAAGTTCCGTCAGGGTTGAGGGTTGGGTACAGAGAGCGCAAGTGGCTGACGTGAATAATGCTGGCTGAGGAGTTATGTGTCTAAGAAAATAAGCAGGGAGTGGATTGTGTTTAAACCTTGTTATAGAAGCACAGTATGTATAGTTTAAATATAGTACTGAGGTTATTCGGATTATGGTTGAATTGTTTAGATTGAGGAGATGGTGATGGATAAGTGGCTGTGGTGCAGGAGAGTGGATGGGTGTGAGGGGAAGGTTATAGCTTATGGTAGGAAGGAGTAATGGTGTAGTAGCAGGAAGTTAATAAAGGAATAAGCTTAGATGGTTCTGAGAAAGGTGTAAACTGTTGCATGTAAGCATAAAGGTTTGTTTTTTAGATACATGGGACAGGTCAACAGTCCTAGGTGCCAGGGAAAGCATATGGGGGAGGGGGTATGTGAGGGTTATGGACTTATTTGACTACTGATGTGAGAGATGATGCAGAATATATTTACCGATTCTTGGTAGGCAGAGGCTTGTAGGTGGTGGGGAGAAGGCTACAAATAAGTGGTCCATGCAATGCAGAGCCTGTTGGTGGAAGGGCATAAAAGAAGCTGATGGGGGTGGATATGAAAGTCCGACTTAGGGGTATTAGTGGAGGGTGGGAAGACAGGTTTTTTTGATCTTCTACGGGTTAAGAAGTTTGAAGTGAGTGGAGACGAGGGTGCTGGTGTTTGGGTGGGGAGGGAAGTTAAACAGGATTAATAACAGTGGGTCTCACAGGAAGATCATGAAGCGTGTGTTTGAGGGTTTTGAGGTTGTGTTTCCAACTAGCTTCTGTTTGATGGCTTGTGTTCTGCGGCACTTTATTTTAAATGCATGATGGTTCTTGCTACATACCGTAAACTACAAGGGCACTGGCGTAGAACTCTTACTGTTAGCCATAGTCTCTCTCTGATTCTTTTGTATTATACATAAGGTGGTGTTGGCGGTGAGCTCAGATTGGTGCGGTAGTGTATCGCTTCATAGTTTTGCATGCTTGGTGGATGTTGGAGTTATACAATCAGCTGTTACTTTCTCCTAGCCATGCAGTTGTTATGGCCTTCATTCCCAGTTGTAAAGTTTATAGGGTCTTGGAGCTCTTGCATATAATCTAAGGTTTTGCAGGAAAGTGTTATTTTAGGCTATTGCCTTGTAGGCGTGTGCCAGTGTCTCATTACGATCATTATGTATTGTTTGTGCCGACTGTTTAACTGGGTGATAAAATAAGAATTTACTCACCGGTAATTCTATTTCTCGTAGTCCGTAGTGGATGCTGGGAACTCCGTAAGGACCATGGGGAATAGCGGGCTCCGAAGGAGGCTGGGCACTCTAGAAAGATTTAGGACTACCTGGTGTGCACTGGCTCCTCCCACTATGACCCTCCTCCAAGCCTCAGTTAGGATACTGTGCCCGGACGAGCAGACATAATAAGGAAGGATTTAGAATCCCGGGTAAGACTCTTACCAGCCACACCAATCACACCGTACAACTCGTGATACTATATCCAGTTTGACAGTATGAAAACAACTGAGCCTCTCAACAGATGGCTCAACAATAACCCTTTAGTTAACAATAACTATTTACAAGTATTGCAGACAATCCGCACTTGGGATGGGCGCCCAGCATCCACTACGGACTACGAGAAATAGAATTACCGGTGAGTAAATTCTTATTTTCTCTAACGTCCTAGTGGATGCTGGGAACTCCGTAAGGACCATGGGGATTATACCAAAGCTCCCAAACGGGCGGGAGAGTGCGGATGACTCTGTAGCACCGAATGAGAGAACTCCAGGTCCTCCTCAGCCAGGATATCAAATTTGTAGAATTTTGCAAACGTGTTTGCCCCTGACCAAGTAGCTGCTCGGCAAAGTTGTAAAGCAGAGACCCCTCAGGCAGCCGCCCAAGATGAGCCCACCTTCCTTGTGGAATGGGCATTTACAGATTTTGGCTGTGGCATGCCTGCCACAGAATGTGCAAGCTGAATTGTACTACAAATCCAGCGAGCAATAGACTGCTTAGAAGCAGGAGCACCCAGCTTGTTGGGTGCATACAGGATAAACAGCGAGTCAGATTTTCTGACTCCAGCCGTCCTGGAAACATATATTTTCAGGGCCCTGACAACGTCTAGCAACTTGGAGTCCTCCAAATCCTTAGTAGCCGCAGGCACCACAATAGGCTGGTTCAGGTGAAACGCTGACACCACCTTAGGGAGAAACTGGGGACGAGTCCTCAATTCTGCCCTATCCTTATGGAAAATCAGATAAGGGCTTTTACATGATAAAGCCGCCAATTCTGACACTCGCCTGGCTGAAGCCAAGGCCAATAACATGACCACTTTCCACGTGAGATATTTCAGATCCACGGTTTTTAGTGGCTCAAACCAATGTGATTTTAAGAAACTCAACATCATGTTGAGATCCCAAGGTGCCACAGGAGGCACAAATGGGGGCTGAATATGCAGCACTCCTTTCACAAATGTCTGAACTTCAGGTACTGAAGCTAGTTCTTTTTGAAAGAAAATCGACAGAGCCGAGATCTGTCCTTTAATGGAGCCTAGTTTTAGGCCCATATTCACTCCTGCTTGCAGGAAATGCAGAAATCGACCTAGTTGAAATTCCTCTGTTGGGGCCTTTTTGGCCTCGCACCATGCAACATATTTCCGCCATATGCGGTGATAATGCTTTGCCGTAACATCTTTCCTGGCCTTAATAAGCGTAGGAATGACTTCTTCCGGAATACCCTTTTCCTTTAGGATCCGGTGTTCAACCGCCATGCCGTCAAACGCAGCCGCGGTAAGTCTTGGAACAGACAGGGCCCCTGTTGTAGCAGGTCCTGTCTGAGCGGTAGAGGCCACGGGTCCTCTGAGAGCATCTCTTGAAGTTCCGGGTACCACGTTCATCTTGGCCAATCCGGAACCACGAGAATGGTGTTTACTCCTCGCTTTCTTATTATTCTCAATACCTTTGGTATGAGAGGCAGAGGAGGGAACACATAAACCGACTGGTACACCCATGGTGTCACTAGAGCGTCCACAGCTATCGCTTGAGGGTCCCTTGACCTGGCGCAATATCTTTTTAACTTTTTGTTGAGGCGGGACGCCATCATGTCCACCTGTGGTTTTTCCCAATGGTTTACCAGCATCTGGAAGACTTCTGGATGAAGTCCCCACTCTCCCGGGTGGAGGTCGTGTCTGCTGAGGAAGTCTGCTTCCCAGTTGTCCACTCCCGGAATGAACACTGCTGACAGTGCTAGTACATGATTCTCCGCCCATCGGAGAATTCTTGTGGCTTCCGCCATCGCCATCCTGCTTCTTGTGCCGCCCTGTCGATTTACATGGGCGACTGCCGTGATGTTGTCTGACTGGATCAGCACCGGCTGGTGTAGGAGCAGGGATTTTGCTTGACTTAGGGCATTGTAGATGGCCCTTAGTTCCAGAATATTTATGTGAAGGGAAGTCTCCTGACTCGACCATAGTCCTTGGAAGTTTCTTCCCTGTGTGACTGCCCCCCAGCCTCGAAGGCTGGCATCCGTGGTCACCAGGACCCAGTCCTGTATGCCGAACCTGCGGCCCTCTAGAAGATGGGCACTCTGCAGCCACCACAGTAGTGGCATGGAACCTGCTGAAGGGAATTGCTTCGTAAGAAGCCACCATCTTTCCCAGGACCCGCGTGCAGCGATGCACTGATACCTGTTTTGGTTTCAGGAGGTCTCTGACTAGAGATGACAGCTCCTTGGCTTTCTCCTCCAGGAGAAACACCTTTTTCTGGACTGTATCCAGAATCATACCCAGGAACAGTAGTCGTGTCGTCGGAACCAGCTGTGACTTTGGGATATTCAGAATCCAGCCGTGCTGGTGCAGCACCTCCTGAGATAGTGCTACTCCCACCAACAACTGTTCCTTGGACCTCGCTTTTATTAGGAGATCGTCCAAGTACGGGATAATTAAAACTCCCTTTCTTCGAAGGAGTATCATCATTTCCGCCATAACCTTGGTAAATACCCTCGGTGCCGTGGACAGTCCAAACGGCAGCGTCTGGAATTGGTAATGGCAATCCTGTACCACAAATCTGAGGTACTCCTGGTGAGGATGGTAAATGGGGACATGCAAGTAAGCATCCTTGATGTCCAGGGATACCATGTAATCCCCCTCCTCCAGGCTTGCAATAACCGCCCTGAGCGATTCCATCTTGAACTTGAATTTCATTATGTATGTGTTCAAGGATTTCAAATTTAGAATGGGTCTCACCGAACCGTCCGGTTTCGGTACCACAAATAGTGTGGAATAATAACCCCGGCCTTGTTGAAGTAGGGGTACCTTGATTATCACCTGCTGAGAATACAGCTTGTGAATTGCCGTTAGCACCGCCTCCCTGTCTGAGGGAGCAATTGGCAAGACAGATTTTAGGAATCGGTGGGGTGGGGACGCCTCGAATTCCAGCTTGTACCCCTGAGATACTATTTGCAGGATCCAGGGATCCACCTGTGAGCGAACCCACTGATCGCTGAAATTTTTGAGGCGACCCCCCACCGTACCTGGCTCCGCCTGTGGAGCCCCACCGTCATGCGGCGGACTTGGAAGAAGAAGCGGGGGAGGACTTTTGCTCCTGGGAACCTGCTGTTTGTTGCAGCCTTTTTCCCCTACCTCTGCCTCAGGACAGAAAAGACCCGCCTTTTCCACGCCTGTTTTTCTGGGTCCGAAAGGACTGAACCTGATAAAACGGCGCCTTCTTAGGCTGTGAGGGGACATGGGGTAAAAATGCTGACTTCCCAGACGTTGCTGTGGAAACTAGGTCCGAGAGACCATCCCCAAATAATTCCTCACCCTTATAAGGCAACACTTCCATGTGCTTTTTAGAATCTGCATCTCCTGTCCACTGGCGAATCCATAAGCCTCTCCTAGCAGAAATGGACAATGCACTTACTTTAGATGCCAGTCGGCAGATTTCCCTCTGTGCATCTCTCATATATAAGACTGAGTCTTTTATATGGTCTATGGTTAACAGGATCGTGTCTCTGTCTAATGTGTCAATATTTTCTGACAGTTTATCTGACCAAGCAGCGGCAGCACTGCACATCCAAGCTGACGCAATAGCTGGCCTAAGTATAATGCCTGTGTGTGTATATACAGACTTCAGTATCGCCTCCTGCTTTCTATCAGCAGGTTCCTTGAGGGCGGCCGTATCCTGAGACGGTAGTGCCACCTTTTTAGACAAACGTGTGAGCGCTTTATCCACTCTAGGGGGTGTTTCCCAACGTGACCTATCCTCTGGCGGGGAAGGGAACGCCATTAGTACCTTCTTAGGAATTACCAATTTTTTATCAGGGAAAGCCCACGCTTCTTCACACACCATTTAATTCATCTGATGGGGGAAAAACTACAGGTAGTTTTTTCTCTCCAAACATAATACCCTTTTTAGTGGTACCAGTAGTTATATCAGAAATGTTTAACACCTCTTTCATTGCCTCAATCATACAGTGAATGGCCTTAGTGGGCATCAGGTTTGACTCATCGTCGTCGACACTGGCGTCAGTATCAGTGTCGACATCTGGGTCTGCTTGAGGTAGCGGGCGTTATAGAGCCCCTGACGACCCATGCGACGCCTGGGCAGGCACGAGCTGAGAAGACGGCTGTCCCACATTTGGCATGTCGTCGATTTTCTTATATAGGGAGTCTATACGTGCACTCATTACTTTCCATAAGCCCATCCACTCAGGTGTCTGCCCCGCAGGGGGTGACATCCCTTCTAAAGGCATCTGCTCCGCCTCCACATCATTATCCTCATCAAACATGTCGACACAGCCGTACCGACACACCGCACACACACAAGGAATGCTCCGAATGAGGACAGGACCCACAAAAGCCCTTTGGGGGGACAGAGTGAGAGTATGCCAGCACACACCAGAGCGCTATAATAATGCAGGGACTAACTGAGTTATGTCCCCTATAGCTGCTTTTTATATTATATATGTATTGCGCCCAAATTTAGTGCCCCCCCCTCTCTGTTTTTACCCTGTTCTGACGTGTAGACTGCAGGGGAGAGCCAGGGAGCTTCCTTCCAGCGGATCTGTGAAGGAGAAATGGCGCCAGTGTGTCTGAGGGAGATAGCTCCGCCCCTTTTCCGCGGCCTATTCTCCCGCTTTTTTCTGGATTCTGGCAGGGGTATTTACCACATATATAGCCTCTAGGACTATATATTGTGGTATTTTTGCCAGCCAAGGTGTTTTTATTGCAGTTCAGGGCGCCCCCCCCCCCCCCCCCCCCCCCCCCAAGCGCCCTGCACCCTCAGTGACCGGAGTGTGAAGTGTGCATGAGAAGCAATGGCGCACAGCTGCAGTGCTGTGCGCTACCTTGGTGAAGACTGATGTCTTCTGCCGCCGTTTTACCGGACCTCTTCTTGCTTCTGGCTCTGTAAGGGGGACGGCGGCGCGGCTCCGGGACCGAACACCAAGGACTGGGCCTGCGGTCGATCCCTCTGGAGCTAATGGTGTCCAGTAGCCTAAGAAGCCCAATCCGGCTGCAAGCAGGCGAGTTCGCTTCTTCTCCCCTTAGTCCCTCGCTGCAGTGAGCCTGTTGCCAGCAGGTCTCACTGAAAATAAAAAACCTAAAACTATACTTTCTTTCTAAGGGCTCAGGAGAGCCCCTAGTGTGCATCCAACCTCGGCCGGGCACGAAATCTAACTGAGGCTTGGAGGAGGGTCATAGTGGGAGGAGCCAGTGCACACCAGGTAGTCCTAAATCTTTCTAGAGTGCCCAGCCTCCTTCGGAGCCCGCTATTCCCCATGGTCCTTACGGAGTTCCCAGCATCCACTAGGACGTTAGAGAAAATAAGATTTTAAACCTACCTGTAAATCTATTTTTTCTAGTCTGTAGAGGATGCTGGGGACTCCGTAAGGACCATGGGGTATAGACGGGCTCCGCAGGAGATAGGGCACCTAAAAAGAACTTTGACTATGGGTGTGCACTGGCTCCTCCCTCTATGCCCCTCCTCCAGACCTCAGTTAGAGAACTGTGCCCAGAGGAGATGGACAATACAAGGCAGGATTTAGCAATCAAAGGGCAAGATTCATACCAGCCCACACCAATCATACCATGTAACCTGGAACATACATAACCAGTTTACAGTATGAACAAAAACAACAGTAACGGTCCAAGACCGATGTCAACTGTAACATAACCCTTATGTAAGCAACAACTATATACAAGTCTTGCAGAGTTTCTGCACTGGGACGGGCGCCCAGCATCCTCTACGGACTAGGAGAAATAGATTTACCGGTAGGTTTAAAATCTTATTTTCTCTTACGTCCTAGAGGATGCTGGGGACTCCGTAAGGACCATGGGGTTTATACCAAAACATCCAATCAGGCGGGAGAGTGCGTATGACTGCAGCACCGACTGAGCAAACGCTAGTTCCTCATCAGCCAGGTAATCAAACTTGTAGAATTTAGCAAAAGTGTTTGACCCCGACCAAGTGGCCGCTCGGCAAAGTTGTAAAGCCGAGACACCTCGGGCAGCCGCCCAAGAAGAGCCTACCTTCCTAGTGGAATGGGCCTTAACCGAATTTGGTACCGGCAATCCAGCCGTAGAGTGAGCCTGCTGAATCGTATTACAGATCCAGCGAGCAATAGTCTGCTTTGAAGCAGGAGCGCCAATCTTATTGGCCGCATACAGGACAAACAGAGCCTCTGTTTTCCTAATTCTAGCCGTCCTGGCTACATAAATCTTTAAGGCCCTGACTACATCCAGGGATCTGGAATCCTCCAGGTCACCGGTAGCCACAGGCACCACAATAGGTTGATTCATATGGAACGACGAAACCACTTTAGGCAAAAATTGCGGACGTGTCCTCAATTCAGCTCGATCCACATGAAAAATCAAGTAGGGGCTCTTGTGTGAGAGAGCCGCCAATTCTGACACTCGCCTTGCTGATGCTAAGGCCAACAACAAGACCACCTTCCAGGTAAGAAATTTCAACTCAACCTTGTTAAGCGGTTCAAACCAGTGTGATTTTAGGAACTGCAACACCACATTCAAGCCCCATGGTGCCACTGGAGGCACAAAGGGGGGCTGGAAGTGCAGCACTCCCTTTACAAACGTCTGGACTTCTGGAAGAGAAGCCATTTCCTTCTGAAAGAAAATCGAGAGGGATGAAATCTGTACCTTAACCGAGCCTAATTTCAGGCCCATATCCACTCCTGTCTGTAGGAAGTTGAGAAGACGACCCAGATGAAAATCTTCCGTAGGTGCATTCTTGGTCTCACACCAAGACACATACTTTCGCCAGATACGGTGATAATGTTTTATCGTCACCTCCTTCCTAGCCTTTATTAAAGTAGGGATGACCTCTTCCGGAATCCCCTTTTTTGCTAGGATTCGGCGTTCAACCGCCATGCCGTCAAACGTAACCGCGGTAAGTCTTGAAATACACAGGGCCCCTGCTGCAACAGGTCTTCCCTCAGAGGAAGAGGCCAGGGGTCTCCTGTGAGCATCTCTTGTAGATCCGAGTACCAGGCCCTTCGAGGCCAGTCTGGGACAACGAGTATCGTCTGTACTCTTTTTCGTCTTTATGATCCTCAACACTTTCGTGATGAGAGGAAGAGGAGGAAACACGTAGACCGATTCGAACACCCACGGTGTTACCAGTGCGTCTACTGCTACTGCCTGAGGGTCCCGAGACCTGGCACAATACCTCCGAAGTTTTTTGTTGAGGCGTGACGCCATCATGTCTATTTGAGGAGTTCCCCAAAGACGTGTTCCGTCTGCAAAGACTTCTTGATGAAGTCCCCACTCTCCTGGATGGAGATCGTGTCTGCTGAGTGAGTCTGCTGCCCAGTTGTCCACTCCCGGAACGAGCGCTTACATGATTTTCCGCCCAGCGGAGTATCCTTGTGGCTTCCGCCATCGCGACTCTGCTTCTTGTCCCGCCTTGGCGGTTCACATGAGCCACTGCTGTGACATTGTCTGATTGAATCAGAACCGGTAGGTTTCGAAGAAAACTCTCCGCTTGTCGAAGGCCGTTGTAAATGGCACTGAGTTCCAACACATTGATGTGTAGACAGGACTCCTGGTCTGACCAAAGACCCTGAAAAGTCTTTCCCTGTGTGACCGCTCCCCATCCTCGGAGGCTCGCGTCCGTGGTAACCAGGATCCAGTCCTGAATCCCGAACCGGCGACCCTCCAGCAGGTGAGCACTTTGCAACCACCACAGGAGGGACACTCTGGTTCCTGGGGACAGAGTTATTTTCCGATGTAGGTGCAGATGGGACCCGGACCACTTGTCCAGAAGGTCCCATTGAAAAGTCCTTGCATGGAACCTTCCGCAGGGAATGGCCTCGTAGGCCGCCACCATTTTCCCCAGAACTCGAGTGCATTGGTGAACTGACACCCTTTTCGGTTTTAGCAGGTCTCTGACCATGTTCTTGATGTCTTGGGCTTTCTCTATTGGGAGAAAGACCTTCATTTGTTCCGTATCCAGTATCATACCTAGGAACGGTAGTCGAGTTGTCGGAATCAACTGTGACTTCGGTAGATTTAGAATCCAACTGTGATGCTGGAGCACTCTCAGAGAGAGCGCCACACTCTTCAGCAATTTCTCCCTTGATCTCGCTTTTATCAGGAGATCGTCCAAGTATGGTATAATTGTGACTCCATGCTTGCGCAGGACCACCATAATTTCCGCCATTATGTTGGTGAAAATCCTCGGGACCGTGGAAAGTCCAAACGGCAACGTCTGAAATTGGTAATGACAATCCTGTACAGCGAATTTCAGGTATTCCTGATGGGGGGGCATATATGGGGACATGAAGGTACGCATCCTTTATGTCCAGAGACACTATAAACTCCCCCTCCTCCATGTTGGCTATTATTGCTCTGAGAGATTCCATTTTGAATTTGAATCTTTTTATGTACAGGTTTAGGGATTTCAGATTCAAAATCGGTCTGACCGTACCGTCCGGTTTCGGGACCACAAAAAGGGTTGAATAGTAACCTCTTCCTTGCTGGTGCAGGGGAACCTTGATTATAACTTGCTGTATACACAGCGTTTGAATTGCAGCTAACACTACATCCCTTTCCGATGTGGAAGCTGGTAGGGCCGATTTGAAAAATCGGCTCGGGGGCACATCCTCGAATTCCAATTTGTAACCCTGGGAAACTATTTCCAACACCCAGGGATTCAGGTCCGAACTGACCCAGGCCTGACTGAAAAGTCGAAGACGTGCCCCCACCGGTGCGGACTCCCTCAGGGGAGTCCCAGCGTCATGCTGTGGTTTTTGGAGCAGCCGGGGAGGACTTTTGTTCCTGGGCACCTGCCGAAGCAGGTGCTCTCTTGCCTCTGGTGAGGAAAGAGGATCCCCGACCTCTTTTGGACTTGTGTGACCGAAAGGACTGCATCTGATAGGGTGTTACTTTCTTTTGCTGTTGGGGAATATATGGTAAAAAATTTGATTTACCTGCTGTAGCTGTGGAAACCAGGTCCGTCAGCTCATCCCCAAACAATACATCACCCTTATAGGGTAGCACTTCCATATGTTTTTTGGAATCCGCATCACCCGTCCATTGGCGGGTCCATAAGGATCTTCTCGCTGAGATAGACATGGCATTGGCCCTAGAAGCTAGCAATCCAATGTCCCTTTGAACATTCCTCATAAATAAGACTGCGTCTTTTATATGGGCTAGAGTTAGGAATATAGTATCCTTATCCATAGTATCAAATTGATCTGTCAGCTCATCTGTCCAAGCTGCAATTGCGCTACACACCCATGCCGACGCAATCGTCGGTCTTAACACAGCACCCGTATGAGAATAAATACCCTTTAAGGTAGTTTCTTGCCTGCGATCTGCAGGGTCCTTAAGGGCCGCTGTGTCAGGAGACTGTAGCGCCACTTTCTTGGACAAGCGCGTCAGGGCCTTATCCACAGTGGGGGGTGATTCCTAAATCTCCCTGTCCTGCTTAGGGAAGGGGTATGCCATAAAAATTCTTTTGGGTATCTTCGGTCTCTTATCCGGAGTCTCCCAAGCTTTTCCAAAGAACTCATTTAATTCATAAGATGTGGGAAAATTAATAATCTGTTTCTTTTCCTTAAACGTGTACCCTTGTGTCGGGGACCAAGGGTTCATCCACAATATGCAACACATCCCTTATTGCCACAATCATACACTGAATGGTTTTAGTCACCCTAGGGTGCAATTTTACTTTGTCATAGTCGACACTGGAATCAGAATCCGTGTCGGTAGTAGTGTCTTGTGTTAAGGGACGCTTTTGAGACCCCGACGGGCCCTGTGAGTCGGTCCAATCTGAGGATTGACCGCCTGATGTCACCCCTAAACCAGCCTTATCAAGCCATTTATGTAAAGATGCCACACTTGCATGCAACGTATGCCACATGTCCATCCAATCTGGTGTCGGCACAACCGACGGGGACACACCACTCATTTGCTCCACCTCCTCCTTGGAGAAGCCTTCCGCCTCATACATGTCGACACACACGTACCGACACCCCACACACACAGGGATTAACCTATAAGGGGACAAAACCCCAACCAGGTCCTAAGGGGAGACAAAGAAAGAGTATGCCAGCACACACCAGCGCTTAACACTGGAAGAAAATATATATATCCAGATAGTGCTTTTTTATATATATTATGTCAATTCCCACTCACTGCGTCGCCAAAGTGCCCCCCTCCTCTTCTTTTTTCCAGCCTGTGTTCAGCAGGGGAGAGACCAGGGAGCCAGCGTTTTCTTTCTCATGCAGCTTCTGTGGAGAAAATGGTGCTGGTTAGTGCTGAGGATCAAGCCCCGCCCACCCGAGGGCAAGCTTCGGTCCCAGTGATTTTTCAATAAAATGGCGGGGGATCAGCGATTTACTGCCTCCGTAGTCTAATGCCACTGTATTGTGCCAAAATGTGAGGTTTATTGCTGCCCAGGCCCCCCAGGCCCCCCCCCCCCCCCCCCCCCCCCCCCCCCCCCCGCCCCGCCCCGCCCTTCAGTGCTGCTCTGTGTGTGTGAAGATCTGATGTCTTCTGTCTTCTCTATCCGCTTCTACCTTCGGCATCTGGGAGGAGGACGGCGGCGTGGCTCCGGGACGAACCCCAGGTGAGACCTGTGTTCCGATTCTGTCTGGAGCTAATGGTGTCCAGTAGCCTTAGAAGCAGTGCCCAACTTGACAAGCCAGCTCTGCTTCTCTCTCCTCAGTCCCACGATGCAGGGAGCCTGTTGCCAACAGGACTCCCTGAAAATAAAAAACCTAACAAAATTATTTTTCCACAGAAAACTCTGGAGAGCTCTCTGCAGTGCACCCATTCTCCTCTGGGCACAAGATCTAACTGAGGTCTGGAGGAGGGGCATAGAGGGAGGAGCCAGTGCACACCCATAGTCAAAGTTATTTTTAGGTGCCCTATCTCCTGCGGAGCCCGTCTATACCCCATGGTCCTTACGGAGTCCCCAGCATCCTCTAGGATGTAAGAGAAATAGGGGATGCTTTGTGTCTCAACTTTGTAGTTTCTTATTTGGAATTTTATCTCCAGGTTTATGGCTTGGATTTTAAAGTTCTGGAGTGTGGAGCCTTTCTGCAAAGGCATTTTAACTGTCCACCTGGGAAATGTTTTAATCGAAGGGTTATGGTGGTTGCAGGGATGTAGTCATTGCAGTAGGTCTTGGTGTAAAGACTCTGTGAAGATGGCGATATCTTAAAATTGTACCAATCACGGATGTTGCTTTATGGAGTATAGTTTCAGCCTGTTGGAGTTGATGTAGATGGTGAATAATAGTCTGTATTCTTGGTTGCCATTCCAGATGAAGTCATCTTCAATGGTGTATCTCTTCCACATAAGGTTGGAGTAGAGGAGGCTATCATTCCAGATGTAATAGTCTTTCAATTTTGCCATTATGAGTATAAAGTAGCTGGGTACAAATTTTGTTCTCATTGGGGTTCCTTTTATTTGCTTGCAGAACGTTTTCAAATAAAAAATAGTTCTCTTAGAGGACAGGTAACCATCGGCACTGTCATTTTCAGGGTTCGGAAGAGTTCAGCTAATAAATATACATCAGTTTGTAACACCTTCTATAAAGGTATATACAACTCACATTTTAGTGTGTATACTTAACTAGTTGCCAAACATCAAGAAAAAGGCCCCAGTACCACACAACTTCAAAAATAATTGTAATATAAATATTGAACGTTTGTTCCTGTTGAAGGATGGGTTCTTGAGTGAAGAAACTTTTATTATCTGCCCATCCTAGATTGTGGTCTATGACCGTGTAAAGAGTTTTCTCTTCATTATTGTTGGTGTGTCAGTATTTGCACGGTGTCTGAGCTGGCTTCTTTGGTTAATTCTGCTCAGCGACCGTTGAATAGCGCTGGGAGTTACATCACGGCACTATTCAATACAGCGCCAAGTGACACCAATTGTCGGGAATTCTCGGAGGGATGAGAGAAAAAATCCGACAAAAGTGCTGCTGCATGGGCGGCGCGAGGCTGATTCTGTCGGGAATCAGCATCGCGCCAGGGAGTTAAGTCGGAGAATGCCCGTTCTCCCGACAATTCAACCTGTTAAGTCGGCGAGAACGGGCCTTCGCTGACTTAACATGAGCTGAATTGAATAGCGACGGGAGCTAACTCCAGGTGCTATTCAACTGTCGCTAAATAGAATTGACCCCTTTGCTTGCAAACAAGTAGTTGTATAAAGGAGTTTCAGTGTTCAGATTAGTTGCTTGTGAGCGATTGTATCCTTGCGACGACGGGCTTTCTTGGTGGTTTATACCAAGGTCTTATACAGTGAGTAACAGAAAACTGGTATCCTTGGATGCATGTTTACTAGACAGGCACGTTATTTCCTTGTAGGTATTCCATTCCCTGTCCTTCATCTAGGAATGTTTGGAATTCCCTCGTGTCACTGCTGTGGTTTTTCATAAGTTTATTATTTGGTCATCCAATAGTATTTGTGCTTTGTGGCAAGGCATGCCGAAATGTTTAGTCCTACAGCAGCTCAGCTGGAGGGCTGCTAATTGCCTACCCCTGCCCTAGATAGTCTTTGTTCTTGATACTGTTTAGCAGGTCAAAACTACTTGGGTGCCACTGGTGTATCAGGAGCAGCTTTTGGGACTATCTGGTTTCTCCACCAATAGTTAACCACAATATGCAAAACAAAGAAGACTTTTTAAAAAGTTTGTATGAATGGTTTTTGGTTTTTTTGTAGTATTGTGTGCAGACATTATATTTCCCCACTCCCCTGATGGTTGTAGATTCTATTTCTCAGACAGTATTTCTTGAGCCAGAGTTCCAGTGAACATCTGCAGGTCAATGTCGTTTTTGAATGGGTCTTATTTTGATTCTGGAGGCAAACTTCCTGCCTTTGGTCAGGAGAGAGTTCGGCGAGGTAGTATATCTTTTTTTTTTGTTCTTCTACTTTGTTATTTGGTGCAGTTTATAGGTTTTCTTTCTTTTTAGTTCTAAATAAATTTTGGTTGGAAGGACTTGTCTGCTTCTTATGGTTGTATAGCAGGGGTGGCCGACCAGTCAGAGGAAAAGAGCCGTAAGTAAAGGGCAAGAGCCACTGTCAGGCGTGCGCCCACAAAAATGGGTGTGTGGACTAGTTTTCACAAAGTCACACCCCATTTTTGTGCACGCACCTTTTGGTATAACATTTGTAGGAGTATGACCTTGTGTCATAACCCCGTTTTTAGTCATGTTGTACAGTGCCACATACATATAAAAATGCCAATAAATGGGTGCCTCCACACTGCCAGATACATATACCCCCCTCCACAGTGCCAGATACACATGCCCCCACAGTGCCAGATATGCTTCCAGTGCAGATACACATGCCTCCAGTGCCAGATACACATGTCCTTACAGTGCCAGCTATGCCACCCCAGTGCCAGATACACATGTCCTTACAGTGCCAGCTATGCCACCCCAGTGCCAGATACACATGTCCTTACAGTGCCAGCTATGCCCCCAGTGCAGACACACATGCCACCACAGTGCCAGCTGTGCCCCCAGTGCAGACACATGCCACCACAGTGCCAGCTATGCCCCCAGTGCAAACACACATGCTCCCATAGTGCCAGCTATGCCCCCAATGCAGATACGCATGTCCCCTCAGTGGCTTCCCCGACCCCCATGTGCTGCTCACGCTGCTGCTGCTGCTGCTGCGAGGGGAAGGGGACCCTGTTCCTCTGACTCTGGCGGTGTCTATCTTCAATTCAGTGCCGGTCCGGCAGCCAATCAGGAGCCTCAGGTTGCCAGACCGCGTGCTCTAATTGGCTCATGGGCCGGCACTGACTTTAAGATAGACACCGCGGCTGGAGTCAGAGGGCTGCGCTCTCCTTACCTGCCAGAGAATCCTAAGTAGCGCAGTGTCGGGCAGCGGTGGCTGGGAGCGGATCGAGCCGCATGCGGAGGATGAAAGAGCCGCGGGTCGGCCATCGCTGTTCTATAGCAACACCACGAACCATCAGAACCAGACATGTAATCAGCCCTTTAAACCTAAACAGGAAAACCTCAACAAGAAATAAGATGACCTAAAACAAAATATACAAATTCAACCCCACCATTAACTTATGCAAATTCACCAGAAAACAGTAGCTCCACAAATACTTTAAGAAACAGAGAACTGATGCAGAGAGAAAACCACCAAAATGCTGCGTAGACACACACGGGCTTCAAGAACAATTTGAACTCCTTCCTACAAAGAAGATTCTGTATAAACTCCCTGAAGTTTGGTAGGGAAAGACCTTGGAAAAATGTAACTAGGAACCCCCCCACTCTACATCATCAGAAACAACAGTGATGATAGCCTAAAAAAAAAACAACAACCGGGGTATCTAGGAGAAACACAAAGACTACTGGATGACAAAAACTATGAAAAATAAATGTAGCAGTGATCTCAGAGTTTCCAGGCAATTGCAAGATTTATTAACTGAAAGAACATGCCTACCTGGTAACGCCACACTCAAGGACCACACGTTTACTGTTACCCACTGAAAGTACATAAAAAAAACTAGGTCTATCTGAGGATATCTTTCCCTTCTTCTCCAAGGCTCGATATCGCAGCAGCAATTTTTTCCCAATACATAGCCCACTTTTTACAACCAAGGAAGCTACCTTAAAGATACCATGCAAATGCTGAAATTTCTTAGCATCGAAGGGGAATGGGAATACCCAATTGCAATGGGATTTGCCTTTATGCCTCAATAATTTGTAGGTACACACAACCAAAGCTTTCTGTCTCTAGTGACCTTCCTACCATAGAAACAAACAGGCTTAGGATAGAGCAGCAGGGTACAAGAAAAAAGTGCATAACTTCTATTAATTGCAAAAGAAGAAGTCAACAACATCTGCAACAATAACTCCCACTTATCCAACCTTAACGTTTGGAAGAGATCAGTTCAAAATTCAAATAGGAGAGCTACACCAACTGCCAGTGATTCCTGGCCGGCAATATTTGGCAGTGTGTGGGGTGGCAGTTAGTGTGGTTTCCTTATTTGAATTTTGGACTGTGCTGCAGCCGCCACTGGAAGAGATATGTCAAGGACTCTATTTCAGGGACATCAACGCCAACAGGCTGAACTTACACTTCATCAGTGACCAGTACAAGACCTCCCCATCTTCATAGAAGACTTCACACTAAGAGCTACTGTACATGAAACTAGTAGAAGGCAAACACCATAATCTTTGACTCCAAAACATCCCAGGAGGACAACAAAAATGCCTTCACAGGTCATATATTTACTAATGTGTGGGTTGATAGAAGTGAAGATGTTGCTCATAGCAGATTCAAGCTGTTATTTTCTAGAAGAATGAATGAGAAGTAGAATCTGATTAGTTAATATTGGAAACATCTCCACTTCTGTAAACCCACACAGAGTCCTCAAATACAGACTTTTGATAGCCAAGCCACAAAGCTGAAGGCAACATTTTATAAAAATAAATAAAAACAGCCAACTACTACAAAAATAGAGAAAACAAAGAACTAAGGGCCTGATTCAACAGTAGACAGATTTGCAAAGCTTCACACAAGCGGCTATATAAATCAGTACTAAAAATGCAGAAGGTGGTGTCAGACACCTCCTTGCTGCAACTGTGAAACCTCTGTCGCAACCTGGGATCAATTTTGTGACTGATGGTTGCAATGTTTCTCTTACGTCCTAGAGGATGCTGGTGTCCATATTAGTACCATGGGGTATAGACGGGTCGACTAGGAGTCATTGGCACTTTAAGAGTTTAACAGTGTGGGCTGGCTCCTCCCTCTATGCCCCTCCTACCAAACTCAATTTTTAGAAAATGAGCCCGGAGCCGCCGGTCACAGCCAGGGGAGCTCTACAGAGCTTTCTTAGTAAAAGTTTATTTGAGTTTTTATTTTACAGGGAGGCTGCTGGCAACAGCCTCCCTGCATCGAGGGCCTGAGGGGGGAAGCAGTGTCCGCCCTGCGGGGTCTGAGCCACTGTCTCCGCTGACTGGACACTGAGCTCCAGAAGGGATAGATCGCTCCCCGCTGCAGGGGAACGCTCACCCCAGCAGCATGCCGCCACCCCCTTGCAGGGCTGAAGTTTGTGGCGAGTGAGTCACTGACCCCCCCCCCCCCCCAGCAAGCGCGGGGGGGGGGGGGGCAGTGTGAAGATGGCGGCTACAGGGTAGGAACGCCTGGGGGAGGCTCAACGGTACTTAGGTGCGGCACTGTGAGGGTCACCCTGAGCCGGCGCCTTAACCCTACACTGACCAGAAAGCCTGTCTGGGTCTGCAGATCTCAGCCAGCAAAAAATCCTCAGGACATTATAATCTTGGAAGAGCGGGAAGAATGCGCCATTAAGGGGGCGGAGCTTCTCAGAGCGGACCCAGCAGCGTTCAGCGCCATTTTCCTGCCTGCAGACACGCTGCCAGTGGAAGAGCAGTCCCTCCAGAGCAACTCCAGCTATCTGTACGGTACCAGGGGGTTGGAGAAGGGAGGGGAGGCTGTGTAAGACTGTGTCACCTATTAAGGGACACAGTTAGCGCTGGTTATAGGTCTCCCTATACCTATATAGCGGTGTGTGTGGGTTGGCTCCAATCTCTGTGTCTCTCTGCCTTTCTTGGGGGTAAAATCTGTCTGCCCTATGTGTATGTGGGGTGTACAAGCAAACATGTCTAGAGACTCTGTTTCATATGCTGCAGAGGATTTATCTTCTCAGGAAGAGCCCATCCCATGTAATCAGGATTGCACTGAAATTTTATCTTCTCAGGAAGAGCCCATCCCATGTAATCAGGATTGCACCAAATTTTGAACTTATGCATACTGTAGTTGACAGCACCCCCTAAAATTATCGAGTATTATTCATTATATGAAAATAGGGGCCTTCTATTAGTGTATGTGTGGTGACGAACCTCACACATCCACAATATTTCTATATTATTGAGTGTGCAGATACCTAGTTCTTGCACTGTTGTAGCGCAGATCCCAGCTAGAGAACCGGAGTGGTTAACCTCTCTTAGGGGGCTATTTCTCAGATTTCTGAAAGGGTTGCAAGGACTGAACATGCAACTGAGGTGTTGCAGTCCTGTATGGCAGTATGGTCTGATACTCCTTCCTCGGGGTCCCCTGTGGTACATTCTCACAAACGTGCTCTTGCCCAAATTATGCAGGATGACACGGATACAGATTTTGACCCAGGTGATGGGGATGTGTCGTGGGGGATGGCATCACTTGCTAAGTGGGTGCAGTTGATGATTGAGGCCATGCGGGATGTGTTACATATTTCTGACACACCTCCTGAGCAGGTTGAGGAAGCCTTTTTCACGGACAGTAAGAAAGCCCCTATCATCTTCCCGGCATTAAATGCTATATTTGAAAAAGCCTGGAAAACCCCGGAGAAACAATTCCAGATCCCTAAAAGGGTCCTGGTTGCTTTTCCCTTCCCAGATGACTATAGAAAAAAATGGGAGTCCCTGCCTATAGTTGACGCCTCTGTCTCCAGGCTGTCAAAACAGGTGGTATTGCCAGTACCGGTATCTACTGCGTTGAAGGACCCGGCTGATCGCAAAGTGGATGCTACGCTCAAATCCATATACACGGCTTTAGGGACTATACTACGGCCTACTATTGCCTGTGCATGGATTTCTAAAGCTATAGCCAAGTGGTCAATCACTATGCAGGAGGACTTGACTACGATGGATAAAGGTGACATTGATTTGTTTTTACGTAAGATACAGGATTCTGCAGGGTTCCTGGTAGAATCCATGAAGGACCTGGGTTCCACGGCTGCGGGGATCTCCTCCATGTTCATCTCGACTCGCAGGGGTCTCTGGCTGCGCCAATGGTCTGCGGACGCGGAATCCAGGAAAAGTGTGGAGAGCCTACCCTATACAGGTCAGGCTCTGTTTGGGGGAGGCACTGGATGCGTGGATTGCCACGGCTACCGCGGGTAAGTCTTCTTTTTTCCCCCCCTCAGCTGCAGCGGCTACGAAGAAGCCTTTTACTCCCAACACGTCACAGTACTTTCAGCCCGCAAGCCTTAGAAAGAACAAGCCTTCTCACACCTTCTTTAGAGGTGGTCGTGCCAAATCCAAAAAGCCTTCTCCTGCAGGTTCCCAGGAAGTCCTCAGCATGACGGTGGACCGCACAGCCTGGAGGTAGGTCAGGTGGGAGTAAGACTCCGGCATTTCAGCCATGTCTGGGTGTCGTCGGGCCTGGACCCCTGGGTACAGGATATTGTGTCCATGGGGTACAGGCTGGAGTTTCTAATTCTCCCGCCTCACCGTTTCTTCAAATCAGGCTTGCCAGCTTTGCTGGCAGACAAAGCTATTCTTCTGGACGCTATCCGAAAATTGGTAGTGTCCGAGGTCATTGTTCCAGTTCCACCTCGTCAGTTGAACAAAGGTTACTATTTGAACCTTTTTGTGGTACCGAAGCCGGATGGTTCGGTAAGGCCAATTTTGAACTTGAAATCTTTGAACCCTTATCTCAGGGACTTCAAATTCAAGATGGAGTCTCTGAGAGCAGTTCTCTCAGGACTGACGGAGGGGGAGTTCCTGGTGTCCCTGGACATCAAGGATGCGTACCTTCACATTCCCATTTGGTCGCCGCATCAGGCCTATCTCAGGTTTGCACCGTTAGCCGATTACTATCAGTTTCAGGCACTGCCGTTCGGTCTCTCCACAGCACCGAGGGTCTTCACCAAGGTGATGGCAGAGATGATGGTTCCCCTTCGCAAGCAGGGGGTGAACACAATTCTGTATCTGGACGATCTGCTGATCAAGGCATCGTCCACAGAGAAGTTGTTAAGATCCATTGCTCTCACGACGCATCTGCTCAAGGAGCACAGTTGGATCCTGAATCTACCAAAGTCTCATCTGGAGCTTACAAGGAGGCTGTCTTTCCTGGGGATGATCCTCGACACGGAGGTGCAGAGGGTGTTTCTACCGGTGGAGAAAGCGTTGGTGATTCAAACAATGGTCCGGGATGTCTTGAAGCCTGCCCGGGTATTGGTTCATCAGTGCATCCGCCTTCTGGGAAAGATGGTTGCCTCCTACGAGGCTCTGCAGTACGGAAGGTTTCATGCTCGATCCTTTCAACTAGATCTCTTGGACCAGTGGTCGGGATCTCAGCTACATATATGCACCAGAGGATGTGTCTGTCACCGAAAGCCAGGATTTCACTCCTCTGGTGGCTACAACTACCACACTTTCCAGAGGGCCGAAGGTTCGGGGTTCAGGACTGGATCCTTCTAACCATGGATGCAAGTCTAAGAGGTTGGGGAGCAGTCGCTCAGGGGGAAACCTTCCAAGGAAGGTGGTCAAGTCAAGAATCCCTTCTCCCGATAAACATCCTGGAGCTAAGAGCCGTATACAACGGCCTTCTTCAAGCAACACACCTTCTGCAGGATCGGGCTGTTCAGGTGCAGTCGGACAACATGACCACAGTGGCCTACATAAACCGACAAGGCGGAACGAAAAGCAGGGCTACAATGTCAGAGGTGACAAGAATCCTCCTCTGGGCAGAAAGGCACGCGGTGGCGATGTCAGCAATCTTCATTCCGGGAGTAGACAACTGGGAAGCAGACTTCCTCAGCAGACACGATCTCCATCCAGGAGAGTGGGGCCTCCACGCGGAGGTGTTCGAGGAGGTAACCTGTTGGTGGGGGTGGGTTCCTCACATAGACATGATGGCCTCCCGCCTCAACATGAAGCTGCGGAGGTACTGTTCCAGGTCGAGAGACCCACAGGCAGTGGCGGTGGACGCACTAGTAGCACCGTGGGTGTTCGCGTCAGTGTATGTGTTCCCTCCACTTCCTCTAATTCCAATAGTTCTGCAACTTATAAAAAGAACAAAGGTTCGGGCAATCCTCATTGCTCCGGACTGGCCAAGGAGGGCTTGGTACGCGGATCTGCTGGATCTACTGTTGGAAGATCCAAGGCCCCTACCTCTTCGAGAGGATCTTCTACTGCAGGGGCCGTTCGCTTATCAAGACTTACCATGGCTATGTTTGATAGCATGGCGGTTGAGCGCCAGATTTTAGCTCGGAAGGATATTCCGAGCGAGGTTATTCCTACCCTGATACAGGCTAGGAAGGGGGTAACGTCTAAATATTACCATCGAATTTGGAAAAAATGTGTGTCTTGGTGTGAATCCAAAAATTTTCCTGCGGTGGAGTTTCAACTTGGACGTTTTCTCCTTTTTGCAAGCAGGTGTGGATATGGGCCTGAGATTGGGCTCCATCAAGGTCCAGATCTCAGCTTTATCAATTTTCTTCCAAAAACAATTGGCGGTCCTCCCTGAGGTTCAGACCTTTTTGAAAGGGGTTCTGCACATCCAGCCTCCCTTTGTGGCACCAACGGCACCCTGGGATCTTGATGTGGTGTTGCAGTTCCTGCAATCGGATTGGTTTGAGCCTCTGCAGGAGGCTGAAATAAAATTTCTCACGTGGAAGGCGGTCACTTTGTTGGCCTTAGCTTCTGCTCGACGTGTGTCGGAATTGGGGGCTTTGTCCTGTAAAAGTCCCTATCTGGTCTTCCATGAAGATAGGTCGGAACTCAGGTCTTGTCCACAGTTCCTTCCTAAGGTTGTGTCAGCTTTTCATATCAACCAACCTATTGTGGTGCCAGTGGCTACTGACTCCTCAGTTGCTTCAAAGGCCTTGGATGTTGTGAGAGCTTTGAAGATTTATGTGAAGAGGACGGCTCGTCATAGAAAATCTGACTCTTTGTTTGTCCTCTATGATCCCAAGAAAATTGGGTGTCTTGCTTCTAAGCAGTCTATTTCACGCTGGATCAGGTTTACCATCCAGCATGCGTATTCTACGGCAGGATTGCAGTGTCCAAAATCTGTTAAGGCCCACTCTTCTCGTAAGGTGGGTTCTTCCTGGGCGGCTGCCCGGGGTGTCTCGGCTATACGGCTTTGCCGAGCAGCTACTTGGTCTGGGTCGAACACGTTTGCCAAGTTTTACAAGTTTGATACTTTGGCCTCTGATGACCAAGTTTGGTCAAGCAGTTTTGCAGGAGCCTCCGTGCTCTCCCTCCCGTTCTGGGAGCTTTGGTACATCCCCATGGTACTAATATGGACCCCAGCATCCTCTAGGACGTAAAAGAAAATAGGATTTTGGTTACCTACCAGTTAATCCTTTTCTTGTAGTCCGTAGAGGATGCTGGGTGCCCGCCCAGCGCTTTGTTTTCCTGCAGTGGTTATTTAGTTCAGTACTGCCTAGTGTCTAGGTAAATTCTGCGTTTTTTTACTGTTTCAGCTGTTGCTGAGTTTATCCGACATGTTGGCCGGATTTGCCTTGTTGTGTGAGCTGGTATGAATCTCGCCACTATCTGTGTATAATCCTTCTCTCGAAGTATGTCGTCTCCTCGGGCAGTTTCTAGACTGAGTCTGGTAGGAGGGGCATAGAGGGAGGAGCCAGCCCACACTGTTAAACTCTGAAAGTGCCAATGGCTCCTGGTGAACCCGTCTATACCCCATGGTACTAATATGGACCCCAGCATCTTCTTCGGACTACGAGAAAAGGATTTACCGGTAGGTAACCAAAATCCTATTTTCTCAGATAGCCAACTAAGTGAGCCTCAGCTTACTCAGGCTCGGCATTGCAGGGTGCCTTGCGAGGCCAGAAAGTATGCGTCAAGCGACGCAGACCCTGTACTTGCCACTCCCGGAAAACGTGGGCCGCGAATACCTCTGCCTGTCAATGAGGCAGAAGGGGGACTACATGCGTAGAACAGGGCTGGCACACATTCCTGATAATTGGGAATCTGCGTGGGGCATTAGTAACATTGTCCACTGTTAAATCAAGCCTAGAGAGATGCAACTACTCACCTACAAGAAAGAAGTTGAGAAACCCAAAACATGCCCTACTGCTTAAAACAGTCAACGCAAACAACTTGAAATGATCATAAAGGACACTGGTGCATAACTCCTTCCTGCAAGTTCCAAGATCATATACAAGACAGCAAAGAACCAATAGCATTCACTTGCGTCAAGTTTCAATCCTAGTGTAAAGGCAAACCAAACACCTGCCTAAAAGAAAGTAACAAAGTTTATAACTGCAACATATGCCGAACATGCAAAAGCACAAAGAGACACGCCAATCACGGAAATCTGAGAGAGAATCTCATGTCTGACAAAAGGGTGTCGTCGTCTTCTTCCTTCACTACCCCTGTGGTTTAAAGTACATAGGAGGTCTCAGGCTAGGGATATCACTGTATGTGAGGTTTAGCCCTTTGTCACCCAGATAGCAAGAGAAGTTGGTTTGAAACTCAACCTCAAAACACTTACTCCACAAAGGGTTAAACGTTGACTCGCCTATCAAACATGTCTTCCCACCCACTCCCAATAACACCTCATACCCCACCACTGATTTCTTCTACGTACCTACGCCACTTACTAGCTATTGTATAGCCAGCCTCCACATAAATCTCCCTACATCACTAGGTACACACTAGGTAATATACTGTCCAATCCCGCAGATCGGACAACACATCATGCATATCATTCATTGTGCATGCACAGTTGCACACTCCCGCAGGTCCTCAACGACGTCATTCCTTCTGTTGTTCAGCACATCAGCTGGGACGACCCGGCTGAATGCGGTCTATGAACTATGGGGCAGATTTATTAAGCTCGGTGAAGTGGTAAAGTGGAAGGTGATAAAGGACCAGCCAATCAGATCCTAGCTATCATGTCACAGGCTGGGTTTGAAAAATGACAGTTAGGAGCTGACTGGCTGGTCCTTTATCACCTTCCAATTTATCACTTCACTGAGCTTAATAAATCTGCCCCTATATATCATGCAGTCGTGCGCTTTATATCATTCAGTGTGTAGGGGTGACTGATGTTATTTGCATCAGGGTGGTAATACAGAGACATATTTGGAGTACAAAATAATTATTTTATTGTACAAAAAAGGTTATTGAAAAACAATTTGAAGATGTAAAAATACAACCTTGAAGCACATTCCATAATACAGATATAACAATGTAACATACGGGCTGTACAATACAGGCTTCTGGAAGTGATAACATAATAAATAGATATTATTCATTAATCATTTCTATAAGCAGCTTCTCATGGCCAGACTGTATCCACTCTCCTCTGGCCTTTGTGGAGTCACAGGACGGCCCCCACATGGGTCTGATGTTCTTGTCGGAGGCTGAATGTTCCGCTTTTCCTTGGTTGTCAGACAGCGAAGGGCAATGTAATCTGTCCCCCTGGTAGCTATAGGGGGAGCACTTGCATATACTGCCCTAAGGAAATGGGGAATGTACCCCACAGAACAGGAGGGATTTGCCACACCATCTCTTCATTACATTTCTGTATATTGTTATTTATCCTAAAAATATATTTTCTACATTTCAGCGTAATATATACGTCATAGATTAATGACAGTGGTCGGGGAGAAGAGAAGTATATTTGTGCGTTTTTTAAATGCTTTACTATAAGGGTATTTGGGTTCATATCAGCGCACTGGATAAAACAAAAGCTTTTCCAATGAGAAATAGGACAATTCTGATTAAAAGGCACCCAATACAAAACCGGTATAAAGAGGCTCTAACTCAGAGGTTCTCAAACTCGGTCCTCAGGACCCCACACAGTGCATGTTTTGCAGGTAACCCAGCAGGTGCACAGGTGTATTAATTACTCACTGACACATTTTAAAAGGTCCACAGGTGGAGCTAATTATTTCACTTGTAATTCTGTGAGGAGAGCTGCAAAACATGCACTGTGTGGGCCCCCGAGGACCGAGTTTGAGAACCTCTGCTCTAACTAGAGATTGGTTACATAAGCCCAATGCATGGAGCTGCTCCCAGAAGACACAAACTCCCGTACACACCTCATTACGGAGATGCGATCGCACTGCGCAGACCAGCGGGAGAATGCGATCACAGCAGCGACGGCTGCCGAATGGAAACCTTAATCCAGTGATAGCACCTCTGGCCGAAATGGATGCAACCAGCAGGTAGAAGAGGACTGGTCTTACTATCAGTAACCCACTATCTATGTATTGGGACTACTACGGTATCCCGGCTGCCAACACACCGGCGCAGGGATCCCGACCGCTGGTATACCGGCAGCGGGGCGAGCGCAAAAGAGCCCCTTGCAGGCTTGCTACACTCGCAACGCTGCGGGCACAGCTCTTCCTCCAGGTGTGTGTCGTGGACACCCCAAGAGGGAAAATAGTTGTCGGTATGCCGGCTGTCGGTATTCCGGCGCCAGTATGCTGAGCACTGGGATCCCGAAACCCAGCATATCAAGTGTCACCCCTATGTATCACCCGGATTGCACAACCAGGAGACAGCAGCCCAGGAGGGACTAGCCACATCGCACGGGCAGTTTCGGAACCTCTGGTCCAGATTGTTACTTCCAGTTACCCGCACTCACTGATACTGGACAGCGACAGGTACATTGGTGGAATCAGTAAAGACAAGGAGTAAACAAGTGGATATGGTATAATAGGTCGACAGTGTCTATGTCAACACCAAATAAATCGATATGCAGATGGTGGAAAGGTCGACACATGAAAAGGCCAACATGAGTTTTTCATGATTTTTTTAATGTAAATTTTTACCTTGCTGCACGTGGAACCACAATTGGTGTACTGCTTCGTCCGCCATGCTTCGGGGCCAATTGTAGTCAACGTGGATGGTAAAGTATGAATAAAGTTAAAAAAAATAATTCATGTTGACCATTTGGTGTCGACCCATTGACCGACGACCTATTATCCGGATACCCAAACAAGTGTATGTTTTGGATAAAATAATTACACATACAGTACCCTTCCTGTAAACTAAGCTGTCCTCAGACAGGGGGCTCAGTCACCAAGCAGACAGTGACCATTTCTGTCATCAGCATGGTTCAAAAATGGAAATGTTGACGACGACAGTCAAAATGCTGACATATGCATTAGGACTAGCACTAAAATTACACTAGGAACACATTGTCGACATTTCAGCAATGTTCAAATTAAAAACATGTCAACATTCTCACGTCAACCTAATGAATGTAGGCACTGTGACATTCTAACGAAGCCCCCAGATAAGCCGTACACTGCTCATTCCAGTGTCCGTGCCATTGTCGTTCAATTACTTCCCTTCCTAAATTCATTCAAACACCACCCCTCTAATTACATCCAAACATTGGAAATTGCTGGATTACTGACTGAGCTCAATCCCTGAGAAAATAAGATTTTACTTACCGGTAAATCTATTTCTCGTAGTCCGTAGAGGATGCTGGGGACTCCGTAAGGACCATGGGGAGAGACGGGCTCCGCAGGAGACATGGGCACTTTAAGAAACAATTTATTTCCTGGTGTGCACTGGCTCCTCCCTCTCTGCCCCTCCTCCAGACCTCAGTTAGAGAACTGTGCCCAGAGGAGACGGACAGTACGAGGAGAGGATTTTTGTTAATCCAAGGGCAAGATTCATACCAGCCACACCAATCACACCGTGTAACTTGTGATAACAATCCAGTAAACAGTATGACAATAACATAGCATCAGTTCACGCCCGATGCAACAATAACGTAACCCTTATTGAAGCAATAACTATATACAAGTATTGCAGAAGAAGTCCGCACTTGGGACGGGCGCCCAGCATCCTCTACGGACTACGAGAAATAGATTTACCGGTAAGTAAAATCTTATTTTTTCTAACGTCCTAGAGGATGCTGGGGACTCCGTAAGGACCATGGGGATTATACCAAAGCTCCCAAACGGGCGGGAGAGTGCGGATGACTCTGCAGCACCGATTGAGCAAACATGAGGTCCTCCTCAGCCAGGGTATCAAACTTATAGAATTTTGCAAAGGTGTTTGTACCCGACCAAGAAGCAGCTCGACACAGCTGTAGTTCCGAGACCCCTCGGGCAGCCGCCCAAGAAGAGCCCACTTTCCTAGTGGAATGGGCCTTGATCGATTTAGGTAACGGCAATCCTGCCGTAGAATGTGCCTGCTGAATCGTGTTACAGATCCAGCGAGCAATAGTCTGCTTTGAAGCAGGGCCGCCAAGCTTGTTGGCTGCATACAGAACAAACAGTGCTTCTGTTTTTCGGACTCTAGCCGTCCTGGCTACATAAATTTTCAAAGCCCTGACCACATCAAGGGACTCGGAATCCTCTAAGTCCCGTGTAGCCACAGGCACCACAATAGGTTGGTTCATATGAAAGGATGAAACCACTTTTGGCAGGAACTGAGGACGTGTCCGCAATTCCGCTCTATCCATATGGAAAACCAGATAGGGGCTGTTATGTGATAAAGCCGCTAATTCCGACACTCGTCTTTCCGAAGCCAGGGCTAATAACATGACCACCTTCCAAGTGAGATATTTCAACTCCACCGTTTTCAGTGGTTCAAACCAGTGTGACTTTAGGAAGCCCAAGACCACATTAAAGGTCCCAAGGCGCCACCCGAGGCACAAACGGAGGCTGAATATGCAGTACTCCCTTAACAAAAGTCTGAACTTCTGGGAGAGAAGCCAATTCTTTTTGAAAGAAAATGGATAGGGCTGAAATCAGGACCTTAATGGAGCCTAATTTAAGGCCCAAATCCACTCCAGTTTGTAGGAAGTGAAGGAAACGGCCCAGATGGAATTCTTCCGTAGGAGCATTCCTGGCCTCACACCAAGAAACATATCTTCGCCATATACGGTGATAATGTTTTGCTGTTACTTCCTTCCTAGCCTTTATCAGCGTAGGGATAATCTCCACCGGAATACCTTTTTCCGCTACGATCCGGCGTTCAACCGCCATGCCGTCAAACGCAGCCGCGGTAAGTCTTGGAACAGACAGGGTCCCTGTTGCAACAGGTCCTGCCTTAGAGGAAGAGGCCACGGATCTTCCGTGAGCATTTCCTGCAGATCTGGATACCAGGTCCGTCGTGGCCAATCTGGAACAACGAGGATTGTTCTCACTCCTTTTCTTCTTACTATTCTCAACACCTTTGGTATGAGAGGAAGAGGAGGAAATATATAGACGGACCGGAACACCCACGGTGTCACAAGGGCGTCTACCGCTACTGCCTGAGGGTCTCTTGACCTGGCGCAATACCTCTGCAGCTTTTTGTTGAGCCGGGACGCCATCATGTCTATCTGTGGCAGTTCCCACCGACTCACAATCTGTGCGAAGACTTCTGGATGAAGTCCCCACTCTCCCGGGTGTAGGTCGTGTCTGCTGAGGAAGTCTGCTTCCCAGTTGTCCACTCCCGGAATGAACACTGCTGACAGTGCACTTACATGATTCTCCGCCCAGCGAAGAATCCTGGTGGCTTCCGCCATTGCCGCTCTGCTCCTTGTGCCGCCTTGGCGGTTTACATAAGCCACTGCGGTGATGTTCTCTGACTGGATCAGAACTGGTTGGTCGCGAAGTGAGGCCTCCGCTTGACGTAGGGCGTTGTATATGGCCCTTAGTTCCAGGATGTTGATGTGCAGACAAAGTCTCTTGATTTGACCAAAGACCCTGGAAATTTCTTCCCTGTGTGACTGCTCCCCAACCGCGGAGGCTTGCGTCCGTGGTCACCAGGATCCAATGCTGAATGCAGAATCTGCGGCCCTCGAGAAGGTGAGCACTCTGCAGCCACCACAGGAGTGACACCCTGGCCCTGGGGGACAGGGTGATCAACCGATGCATCTGTAGATGTGATCCGGACCACTTGTCCAACAAATCCATTTGGAAAGTCCTCGCATGGAACCTGCCAAAGGGAATGGCCTCGTATGAGGCCACCATCTTTCCCAGGACTCGAGTGCAATGATGCACGGACACCTGTCTTGTTTTCAAAAGGTTCCTAACCAGAGTCCTGTGCTTTTTCTATCGGAAGATAAACCCTTTTCTGGGTCGTGTCCAGAATCATGCCCAAGAAGGGCAGACGAGTCGTAGGAACCAACTGCGACTTTGGGATATTGAGAATCCAGCCGTGTTGTTGTAACACTTTCAGTGAAAGAGATACGCTGTTCAGCAACTGCTCTCTTGATCTCACTTTTATGAGGAGATCGTCCAAGTACGGGATAATTGTGACACCCTGCTTGCGCAGTAGCACCATCATTTCCGCCATTACCTTGGTGAAAATCCTCGGAGCCGTTGAGAGACCAAACGGCAACGTCTGAAATTGGTAATGACAGTCCTGTACCGCAAATCTTAGGTACGCCTGATGAGGTGGATAAATGGGGACATGAAGGTACGCATCCTTTATGTCCAGTGACACCATAAAATCCCCCCTTCCAGGCTGGCGATGACCGCTCTTAGCGATTCCATCTTGAACCTCTTCAAGTATAGGTTCAGAGATTTTAAATTCAATATGGGTCTGACCGAACCGTCCGGTTTCGGAACCACAAACATGGTCGAATAATGTTTGAAGGAGGGGAACCTCGACCACCACCTGCTGAAGATACAATTTTTGTATTGCATTTAACACTATCTCCCTCTCTAGGGGGGAAGACGGTAGGGCCGATTTGAAAAACCGGCGAGGAGGCACCTCTTCGAATTCCAGCTTGTAACCCTGAGACACAATTTCTATTGCCCAGGGATCCACCTGGGAGTGAACCCACATGTGGCTGAAATTCCAAAGACGCGCCCCCACTGGCCCCGACGTCATGCGGTGGATTTTGCAGAGGCCGGGGAGGACATCTGTTCCTGGGAACTAGCTGTATTGTGCAGCTTCTTTCCTCTGCCCCTCCCTCTGGCAAGAAAGGACGCACCTCGGACTTTCTTGTTTCTTTGTGAACGAAAGGACTGCATTTGATAATGCGGTGCTCTCTTAGGCTGTGAGGGAACATAAGGCAAAAAAAATTGACTTTCCAGCCGTAGCTGTGGAGACCAGGTCCGATAGACCTTCACCGAACAATTCCTCACCCCTGTAAGGTAAAACCTCCATATGCCGTTTTGAGTCGGCATCACCTGTCCATTGCCGAGTCCACAGGACCCTTCTGGCAGAAATATTCTAGAACCCAGCAGACTAATGTCTCTTTGAGCATCTCTCATATAAAGGACAGCGTCTTTAATATGCCCCAGGGTCAATAAAACAGTATCCCTATCTAGGGTATCAAACTCCTCTGATAAGGTATCAGTCCATGCCGCTACTGCACTACAGACCCAAGCCGACGCGATTGCCGGTCTGAGCAAGGGTACCTGAATGTGTATAAATGGACTTCAGGGTACCGTCCTGTTTGCTTCAGCAACATCCTTGAGGGTAGCTGTATCCTGGAACGGCAGGGCTACCTTTTTGGATAAGCGAGTTAAAGCTTTGTCCACCCTAGGGGAGGATTCCCATCGTAACCTGTCCGTTGGCGAGAAAGGATACGCCATAAGAATTCGTTTGGAAATCTGCAGTTTTTTATCTGGAGATTCCCAAGCTTTTTCACATAACTCATTCAGTTCGTGTGAGGGGGGAAAAGTTACCTCAGGTTTCTTTCCCTTATACATATAAACCCTTGTGTCAGGGACAGGGGTTTCCTCTGTGATGTGCAAAACATCCTTAATTGCTATAATCATATATCGGAGTGATTTAGCCAACTTTGGCTGTAACTTTGCATCATCGTAATCGGCACTGGATTCAGAATCCATGTCGGTATCTGTGTCAACAATTTGGGATAGTGGGCGCTTATGAGACCCTGACGGTCCCTGCGACATAGGATCAGGCACGGGTTGAGACCCTGACTGTCCCAATGCATCAGCCTTGTCTAATCTTTTATGCAAAGAATCAACATTATCATTTAAAACCTTCCACATATCCATCCAATCAGGTGTCGGCGCCGTCGGCGGAGACACCACATTCATTTGCTCCCGCTCCTCTCCCACATAGTTTTCCACATCAGACATGTCGACACAAGCGTACCGACACACCACACACACAGGGAATGTCCTTTCTGAAGACAGTTCCCCCACAAGGCCCTTTGGAGAGACAGAGAGAGAGTATGCCAGCACACACCCCAGCGCTATATAACCCAGGAATAACACAGTAACTTAATGTTAACCCAGTAGCTGCTGTTAATATACTTTTTTGAGCCTAATTATGTGCCCCCCGCCTCTCTTTTCAACCCTCTTCTATCGTGTATCAGCAGGGGAGAGCCTGGGTAGCTTCCTCTCAGCGTGCGGTGGAGAAAAAGTGGCGCTGGTGAGTGCTGAGGGAGAAGCCCCGCCCCCTCGGCGGCGGGCTTCTGTCCCGCTTAAATTTTATTTCTTTGGCGGGGGCTCCTACATATATACAGTGCCCAGCTGTATATATGTGTTTATTTGCCAGACTGAGGTCCCAAATGCTGCCCAGGGCGCCCCCCCCCCTGCGCCCTAACAGTGACCGGAGTATGTGTAGGTGTGTGGAGCAATGGCGCACAGCTGCATTGCTGTGCGTTACCTCCAGTGAAGATCACAAAGTCTTCTGCCGCCTGTGAAGTCTTCTCGCTTCTCATACTCACCCGGCTTCAGTCTTCCGGCTCTGCGAGGGGGACGGCGGCGCGGCTCTGGGACGGACGGCGAGGGTGAGATCCTGCGTACCGATCCCTCTGGAGCTAATGGTGTCCAGTAGCCTAAGAAGCAGGACCTAGCTTCAGAGAGTAGGGCTGCTTCTCTCCCCTCAGTCCCGCGATGCAGGGAGTCTGTTGCCAGCAGAGCTCCCTGAAAATAAAAAACCTAACAAAAAACTTTCTATCAGCAAACTCAGGAGAGCTCACTGAAAAGCACCCAGCTCCTCTGGGCACAGAATCAAACTGAGGTCTGGAGGAGGGGCAGAGGGAGGAGCCAGTGCACACCAGGAACTAAATTCTTTCTTAAAGTGCCCATGTCTCCTGCGGAGCCCGTCTCTCCCCATGGTCCTTACGGAGTCCCCAGCATCCTCTAGGACGTTAGAGAAAGAAAGAATTGTGTAACTGGCCCACAACATTATTCACAAACTGGAATTCTACAAGCTCCTTAAAACATTGTATTTTATATCTATCTATATATATATATTATATATTTTTAAGAAACGAAAGAATGTCTGAACAGTACGAGTCGTTACATATAAATTACTACAGACATCTCACTAAATGTAAAAACAAAAAAACTACAGTGAATGACTGCTCACTTGTAACGGGTATGGGTCACCAGATCTACATTACAAAGGTCTGCAGTCATTAGGTCGACCACTATTGGTCGACAGGTTCAAAAGGTCAACACACGAAAAGCTCAACAGTAGGAAAGGTCAACACATTAAAAGGTAGACACATGTTCACGTTTTTTTTGTGTCGGCTTCGCCGTCAAAGCACATACAGGCCTAATAATACCCCTTTCACATCGCCAATGCCGGATCCCAGACGGGAATTGGAAACGGGTCCTTCCTGGGTGGGATCCGGCATTGGAGACTAGTGCTGGCTTCCCTGACCCGGCAATACGTCGGGCGGATTGCCATAGCGGCGGGGGGCGGCGCTGGGAAATGAAATCATCTCTGCGCCGCCCCTCCCTGTTGTAGTGTACGGGTCCCGGGTCCCATCGACCCGGGAGCCCGTTTACGCTGCCATTGACAACCCGGGTATAACACTGATTTATTCCCGGGTCAGGCGACCCGGGATTTCGGCTGGGGCGCTTTCACACCACACGCTGACCCGTGTTGACTCGGCAATATGTCGATACCGGGTTATTTGTGCGGTGTGAAAGGGGTATTACTGCACTGCGTCCCCTTGGGCCGAGCAGGTTAATATTCCCAATTGTAATCCACGTGGATGGTAAAGTATGAAAAGGTTTATTCAAATGCTAAAACCCCCCAACAATCTGTGTCGACCATGTGTGTGTGTTAGAAATTTGCACAGGTCGACCTCTTCTAGCTATCGACCATTAGTGGACGACCTATTGACTGGCAACCTTCTCATGGTTGACCTAGAGCCCGGATACCACCTGTAACATGTGAGAGGTGGTGGAAATGCAATGCAGCGGAAACATAAGGGGCAGCACCAAAACTTTAAATACATGTACAAACACATTAGGTGTAAAAATATCAAAACAAAATGGTATTTTTTTTTCCTTCAAAAAAATAAAATGTCACCATTATAAAAATAATCAAAAACCTCTGAACATCCTACAGTATAAAGAATTATGTGCACAGCATTCCTAGATGGAGTATACATATGCTTTAGGGAAATAGTTGCCAACAAAAATAAAAATAAGATTTTACTTACCGATAAATCTATTTCTCGGAGTCCGTAGTGGATGCTGGGGTTCCTGAAAGGACCATGGGGAATAGCGGCTCCGCAGGAGACAGGGCACAAAAAGTAAAGCTTTTCCAGATCAGGTGGTGTGCACTGGCTCCTCCCCCTATGACCCTCCTCCAGACTCCAGTTAGGTACTGTGCCCAGACGAGCGTACACAATAAGGGAGGATTTTGAATCCCGGGTAAGACTCATACCAGCCACACCAATCACACCGTACAACTTGTGATCTAAACCCAGTTAACAGTATGATAACAGCGGAGCCTCTGAAAGATGGCTTCCTTCAACAATAACCCGAATTTGTTAACAATAACTATGTACAATTATTGCAGATAATCCGCACTTGGGATGGGCGCCCAGCATCCACTACGGACTCCGAGAAATAGATTTATCGGTAAGTAAAATCTTATTTTCTCTATCGTCCTAGTGGATGCTGGGGTTCCTGAAAGGACCATGGGGATTATACCAAAGCTCCCAAACGGGCGGGAGAGTGCGGATGACTCTGCAGCACCGAATGAGAGAACTCCAGGTCCTCCTTAGCCAGAGTATCAAATTTGTAAAATTTTACAAACGTGTTCTCCCCTGACCACGTAGCTGCTCGGCAAAGTTGTAATGCCGAGACCCCTCGGGCAGCCGCCCAAGATGAGCCCACCTTCCTTGTGGAGTGGGCCTTTACAGATTTAGGCTGTGGCAGGCCTGCCACAGAATGTGCAAGTTGGATTGTGCTACAGATCCAACGAGCAATCGTCTGCTTAGACGCAGGAGCACCCATCTTGTTGGGTGCATACAATATAAACAACGAGTCAGATTTTCTGACTCCAGCTGTCCTTGCAATATATATTTTTAATGCTCTGACAACGTCCAGTAACTTGGAGTCCTCCAAGTCACTTGTAGCCGCAGGCACTACAATAGGCTGGTTCAGATGAAATGCTGACACCACCTTAGGGAGAAAATGCGGACGAGTCCGCAGTTCTGCCCTGTCCGAATGGAAAATCAGATATGGGCTTTTGTAAGATAAAGCTGCCAGTTCTGACACTCTCCTGGCCGAAGCCAGGGCTAGAAGCATGGTCACTTTCCATGCGAGATATTTCAAATCCACCTTTTTTAGTGGTTCAAACCAATGAGATTTTAGAAAGTCCAAAACCACATTGAGATCCCACGGTGCCACTGGAGGCACCACAGGAGGCTGTATATGCAGCACTCCCTTAACAAAGGTCTGGACTTCAGGGACTGAAGCCAATTCTTTTTGAAAGAAAATCGACAGGGCCGAAATTTGAACCTTAATAGATCCCAATTTGAGACCCATAGACAATCCTGATTGCAGGAAATGTAGGAATCGACCCAGTTGAAATTCCTCCGTCGGAGCACTCCGATCTTCGCACCACGCAACATCTTTTCGCCAAATTCGGTGATAATGTTGCACGGTTACTTCCTTCCTTGCTTTAATCAAAGTAGGAATGACTTCTTCCGGCATGCCTTTTTCCTTTAGGATCCGGCGTTCAACCGCCATGCCGTCAAACGCAGCCGCGGTAAGTCTTGAAACAGACAGGGACCCTGCTGAAGCAAGTCCCTCCTTAGAGGTAGAGGCCACGGATCTTCCGTGATCATCTCTTGAAGTTCCGGGTACCAAGTCCTTCTTGGCCAATCCGGAACCACTAGTATCGTTCTTACGCCTCTTTGCCGTATAATTCTCAATACTTTTGGTATGAGAGGCAGAGGAGGAAACACATACACCGACTGGTACACCCAAGGCGTTACCAGCGCGTCCACAGCTATTGCCTGCGGATCTCTTGACCTGGCGCAATACCTGTCCAGTTTTTTGTTGAGGCGAGACGCCATCATGTCCACCATTGGTCTTTCCCAACGGGTTACCAGCATGTGGAAGACTTCTGGATGAAGTCCCCACTCTCCCGGGTGAAGATCGTGTCTGCTGAGGAAGTCTGCTTCCCAGTTGTCCACTCCCGGGATGAACACTGCTGACAGTGCTATCACATGATTCTCTGCCCAGCGAAGAATCCTTGCAGCTTCTGCCATTGCACTCCTGCTTCTTGTGCCGCCCTGTCTGTTCACATGGGCGACTGCCGTGATGTTGTCCGACTGGATCAACACCGGTTTTCCCTGAAGCAGAGGTTCTGCCTGGCTTAGAGCATTGTAGATTGCTCTTAGTTCCAGAATGTTTATGTGAAGAGACGTTTCCAGGCTCGTCCATACTCCCTGGAAGTTTCTTCCTTGTGTGACTGCTCCCCAGCCTCTCAGGCTGGCGTCCGTGGTCACCAGGATCCAATCCTGTATGCCGAATCTGCGGCCCTCCAATAGATGAGCACTCTGCAACCACCACAGAAGAGACACCCTTGTCCTTGGAGACAGGGTTATCCGCAGGTGCATCTGAAGATGCGACCCTGACCATTTGTCCAACAGATCCCTTTGGAAAATTCTTGCGTGGAATCTGCCGAATGGAATTGCTTCGTAAGAAGCCACCATTTTTCCCAGGACTCTTGTGCATTGATGTACAGACACCTTTCCTGGTTTTAGGAGGTTCCTGACAAGCTCGGATAACTCCTTGGCTTTTTCCTCCGGGAGAAAAACCTTTTTCTGAACCGTGTCCAGAATCATCCCTAGGAACAGCAGACGAGTTGTCGGCATTAACTGGGATTTTGGAATATTCAGAATCCACCCGTGCTGTTTTAGCACTTCTTGAGACAGTGCTAATCCCATCTCTAGCTGTTCTCTGGACCTTGCTCTTATTAGGAGATCGTCCAAGTATGGGATAATTAATATGCCTTTTCTTCGAAGAAGAACCATCATCTCGGCCATTACCTTTGTAAAGACCCGAGGTGCCGTGGACAATCCGAACGGCAGCGTCTGAAACTGATAGTGACAGTTTTGTACAACGAACCTGAGGTACCCCTGGTGTGAGGGGTAAATTGGAACGTGGAGATACGCATCCTTGATGTCCAAGGATACCATAAAATCCCCCTCTTCCAGGTTCGCTATCACTGCTCTGAGTGACTCCATTTTGAACTTGAACTTCTTTATGTACAGGTTCAAGGACTTCAGATTTAGAATAGGCCTTACCGAGCCATCCGGCTTCGGTACCACAAAAAGAGTGGAATAATACCCCTTCCCTTGTTGTAGAAGAGGTACCTTGACTATCACCTGCTGAGAGTACAGCTTGTGAATGGCTTCCAAAACCGTCTCCCTTTCGGAGGGGGACGTTGGTAAAGCAGACTTCAGGAAACGGCGAGGTGGATCTGTCTCTAATTCCAACCTGTACCCCTGAGATATTATCTGCAGGATCCAGGGATCTACTTGCGAGTGAGCCCACTGCGCGCTGTAATTTTTGAGACGACCGCCCACCGTCCCCGAGTCCGCTTGAGAAGCCCCAGCGTCATGCTGAGGCTTTTGTAGAAGCCGGGGAGGGCTTCTGTTCCTGGGAAGGAGCTGCCTGTTGCTGTCTCTTCCCTCGACCTCTGCCTCGTGGCAGATATGAATAGCCCTTTGCTCTCTTATTTTTAAAGGAACGAAAGGGCTGCGGTTGAAAAGTCGGTGCCTTTTTCTGTTGGGGAGTGACTTGAGGTAGAAAGGTGGATTTCCCGGCTGTAGCCGTGGCCACCAAATCTGATAGACCGACTCCAAATAACTCCTCCCCTTTATACGGCAAAACTTCCATATGCCGTTTTGAATCCGCATCGCCTGTCCACTGTCGCGTCCATAAAGCTCTTCTGGCCGAAATGGACATAGCACTTACCCGTGATGCCAGTGTGCAGATATCCCTCTGTGCATCACGCATATAAAGAAATGCATCCTTTATTTGTTCTAACGACAGTAAAATATTGTCCCTGTCCAGGGTATCAATATTTTCAATCAGGGACTCTGACCAAACTACCCCAGCACTGCACATCCAGGCAGTCGCTATAGCTGGTCGTAGTATAACGCCTGCATGTGTGTATATACTTTTTTGGATATTTTCCATCCTCCTATCTGATGGATCTTTAAGTGCGGCCGTCTCAGGAGAGGGTAACGCCACTTGTTTAGATAAGCGTGTTAGCGCCTTTTCCACCCTAGGAGATGTTTCCCAGCGCTCCCTAACCTCTGGCGGGAAAGGGTATAATGCCAATAATTTCTTTGAAATTTTCAGCTTTTTATCAGGAGCAACCCACGCTTCATTACACACGTCATTTAATTCTTCTGATTCAGGAAAAACTATAGGTAGTTTTTTCACACCCCACATAATACCCTGTTTAGTGGTACCTGTAGTATCAGCTAAATGTAACGCCTCCTTCATTGCCAAAATCATATAACGTGTGGCCCTACTGGAAAATACGGTTGATTCGTCACCGTCACCACTGGAGTCAGTGCCTGTGTCTGGGTCTGTGTCGACCGACTGAGGCAAAGGGCGTTTTACAGCCCCTGACGGTGTTTGAGTCGCCTGGACAGGCACTAATTGATTGTCCGGCCGTCTCATGTCGTCAAACGACTGCTTTAGCGTGTTGACACTATCCCGTAGTTCCATAAATAAAGGCATCCATTCTGGTGTCGACTCCCTAGGGGGTGACATCCTCATATTTGGCAATTGCTCCGCCTCCACACCAATATCGTCCTCATACATGTCGACACACACGTACCGACACACAGCAGACACACAGGGAATGCTCCTAACGAAGACAGGACCCACTAGCCCTTTGGGGAGACAGAGGGAGAGTTTGCCAGCACACACCAAAAGCGCTATATATAACAGGGATAGCCTTATAATAAGTGCTCCCTTATAGCTGCTTTATATATATAAAAATATCGCCATAAATTTGCCCCCCCTCTCTGTTTTACCCTGTTTCTGTAGTGCAGTGCAGGGGAGAGACCTGGGAGCCGTCCTGACCAGCGGAGCTGTGAGAGGAAATGGCGCCGTGTGCTGAGGAGATAGGCCCCGCCCCTTTTCCGGCGGGCTCGTCTCCCGCTATTTTGTGAATCCAGGCAGGGGTTAAATATCTCCATATAGCCTCTGGGGGCTATATGTGAGGTATTTTTAGCCTTTATATAGGTTACATTTGCCTCCCAGGGCGCCCCCCCCCAGCGCCCTGCACCCTCAGTGACTGCGTGTGAAGTGTGCTGAGAGGAAAATGGCGCACAGCTGCAGTGCTGTGCGCTACCTTTAGAAGACTGCAGGAGTCTTCAGCCGCCGATTTTGGACCTCTTCTGACTTCAGCATCTGCAAGGGGGCCGGCGGCGCGGCTCCGGTGACCATCCAGGCTGTACCTGTGATCGTCCCTCTGGAGCTGATGTCCAGTAGCCAAGAAGCCAATCCATCCTGCACGCAGGTGAGTTCACTTCTTCTCCCCTCAGTCCCTCGTTGCAGTGATCCTGTTGCCAGCAGGACTCACTGTAAAATAAAAAACCTAAGCTAAACTTTTTCTAAGCAGCTCTTTAGGAGAGCCACCTAGATTGCACCCTTCTCGGCCGGGCACAAAAATCTAACTGGAGTCTGGAGGAGGGTCATAGGGGGAGGAGCCAGTGCACACCACCTGATCTGGAAAAGCTTTACTTTTTGTGCCCTGTCTCCTGCGGAGCCGCTATTCCCCATGGTCCTTTCAGGAACCCCAGCATCCACTAGGACGATAGAGAAAATGTATTACAAATGCCTACAGACTAAGATGGCGGTGTATTTATTCGGACTAGTAAAATCTTCATCCTGCATAGGCTGGAAGCGACCATGATGAGGTTTCGGAGTGGGAGGAGCTGTGAGAGATAGATATATATGTGTGTGTGTGTGTGTGTATATACATGTATATATCACGTACACATATATACCAGAACCAGGTTCCAATGTCTGATGGGAGTTTTGGAACGCCACCATTCTCTGACCAGGAAATGCAGTGTTATACAGTGACCATACTCTTTAGCAGCCTGACATCATACTGAATGGGAAATTCGGCCAGCTGAATCACCCAGTGACAGGATTTCCCACTCACTCTGCTGAGCATATGCTTGCTTTAGAACACTGCACTCTCCTGCACAGAAAAATCTGAGCTGTTCGCTGACTAAGTAGATTGGTGTGCAGCTAGTTTGCATATCTAGCGTCTCTCGGCGCAGATGGGGTATGGGTAAGGCTGCAGCGTCATACCCAGCTTTGGCTTCAGATTTGGGATATACCCATGTGGGAAGTGCAAGTGGAATCTCTGCAGCAGCGCTGTGAAGAACAGGAACAGTTCCATCCTGGCCAGCTGCTCCCCCAGACAGTGTCTTCTCCCTGTGACACAAGAGACGGTTACTGGCGCAAAGCTGAAGTCGCTAACAATGGGGTAAAGAGACGCGACTGCCAGCACACGGAACCACAACCCAGACAGACACTCTTTTCCCTGGCACAAAACTCAAGTCACTTAACAGTTGGGTAAAAAGACGGAACTGCTGTTGCAAGGAACCAAACCCCAGACAATGGGGGGTATCCTATTACCCGTGGTAATCTGTAATTGTTGTACGCAGGAAACCATTTAACCACTTACTGGCCGGGCTACCAATTATCAAGCCAGTTATCTTCTGATCTCCCCGATAATTAGATAGTGTGTGCCTGGCTTTACATTAAAATCAGAAGCTTCACTCTAGGTGGAAGTTCGTTCATTAAAATAATGGGTGACTAGAGACTGCTCACAGAATAGCCCTGTACAATTCAGGGGCAGGTATGTTATAGAAGCTCCCCTTATCAGAGAGGCAGGAGGTATGTTACAGATGCTCCCCTTATCAGAGAGGCAGGAGGTATGTTATAGAAGCTCCCCTTATCAGAGAGGCAGGAGGTATGTTACAGAAGCTCCCCTTATCAGAGAGGCAGGAGGTATGTTACAGATGCTCCCCTTATCAGAGAGGCAGGAGGTATGTTATAGAAGCTCCCCTTATCAGAGAGGCAGGAGGTATGTTACAGAAGCTCCCCTTATCAGAGAGGCAGGAGGTATGTTACAGAAGCTCCCCTTCCCCTAATTATCAGAAAGGCAGGAGCCCTCCCCCATTACAAATATACAGAAACTCAGAGAGAATCCGGATGCCAGGGCGCTAACTCACCGTACATCCAATCAGATGCTTCATACACCACAGCGCAGACCAGATCACTTACATGCTCTGGCGTCTGTATATCCGTAATCGGAAAACACTTTTTAAAAATAAGAATTTACTCACCGGTAATTCTATTTCTCGTTGTCTGTAGTGGATGCTGGGAACTCCGTAAGGACCATGGGGAATAGCGGCTCCGCAGGAGTCTGGGCACAACTAAAAAAAGGCTTTTAGACTACCTGGTGTGCACTGGCTCCTCCCACTATGACCCTCCTTCAAGCCTCAGTTAGGATACTGTGCCCGGAAGAGCTGACACAATAAGGAAGGATTTTGAATCCCGGGTAAGACTCATACCAGCCACACCAATCACACCGTATAACTCGTGATACTATACCCAGTTAACAGTATGAAATTTAACTGAGCCTCTCAACAGATGGCTCATAACAATAACCCTTTTGTGAACAACAACTATGTACAAGTATTGCAGACAATCCGCACTTGGGACGGGCGCCCAGCATCCACTACGGACTACGAGAAATAGAATTACCGGTGAGTAAATTCTTATTTTCTCTGACGTCCTAGTGGATGCTGGGAACTCCGTAAGGACCATGGGGATTATACCAAAGCTCCCAAACGGGCGGGAGAGTGCGGATGACTCTGCAGCACCGAATGAGAGAACTCAAGGTCCTCCTCAGCCAGGGTATCAAATTTGTAGAATTTTGCAAACGTGTTTGCCCCTGACCAAGTAGCAGCTCGGCAAAGTTGTAAAGCCGAGACCCCTCGGGCAGCCGCCCAAGATGAGCCCACCTTCCTTGTAGAATGGGCTTTTACTGATTCAGGATGCGGCAGTCCAGCCGCAGAATGCGCCAGCTGAATTGTGCTACAAATCCAGCGAGCAATAGTCTGCTTAGAAGCAGGAGCACCCAGTTTGTTGGGTGCATACAGGATAAATAGCGAGTCAGTTTTCCTGACTCCAGCCGTCCTGGAAACATAAATTTTCAAGGCCCTGACTACGTCCAGTAACTTGGAATCCTCCAAGTCGCTAGTAGCCGCAGGCACCACAATAGGTTGGTTCAAGTGAAAAGCAGATACCACCTTAGGGAGAAACTTGGGACGAGTCCTCAATTCTGCCCTATCCATATGGAAAATCAGATAAGGACTTTTAAATGACAAAGCCGCCAATTCTGATACACGCCTGGCCGAAGCCAAGGCCAATAACATGACCACTTTCCACGTGAGATATTTTAGATCCACGGTCTTTAGTGGTTCGAACCAATGTGATTTTAGGAAATTCAACACCACGTTGAGATCCCAGGGTGTCACTGGAGGCACAAAGGGGGGCTGAATATGCAGCACTCCTTTTACAAATGTCTGAACTTCAGGTAGTGAAGCTAGTTCTTTTTGGAAAAAAATCGACAGAGCCGATATCTGTACCTTAATGGAGCCTAATTTTAGGCCCATAGTCACTCCTGCCTGTAGGAAGTGCAGAAATCGACCCAGCTGAAATTCCTCTGTTGGGGCCTTATTGGCCTCACACCAAGCAACATATTTTCGCCATATGCGGTGATAATGTTTTACCGTTACATCTTTCCTGGCTTTAATCAGCGTAGGAATGACATCCTCCGGAATGCCCTTTTCCTTCAGGATCCGGCGTTCAACCGCCATGCCGTCAACGCAGCCGCGGTAAGTCTTGGAACAGACAGGGCCCCTGCTGCAGCAGGTCCTGTCTGAGCGGCAGAGGCCATGGGTCCTCTGAGATCATCTCTTGAAGTTCCGGGTACCAAGCTCTTCTTGGCCAATCCGGAACCACGAGTATTGTCCTTACTCCTCGTTTTCTTATTATTCTCAGTACCTTTGGTATGAGAGGCAGAGGAGGGAACACATAAACTGACTGGTACACCCACGGTGTCACTAGAGCATCCACCGCTATCGCCTGAGGGTCCCGTGACCTGGCGCAATATCTCTCCAGTTTTTTGTTTAGGCGGGACGCCATCATGTCCACCTGTGGCCGTTCCCAACGATTTACAATCAGTGTGAAGACTTCTGGATGAAGTCCCCACTCTCCCGGGTGGAGGTCGTGCCTGCTGAGGAAATCTGCTTCCCAGTTGTCCACTCCCGGAATGAACACTGCTGACAGTGCTAGCACGTGATTTTCCGCCCATCGGAGAATCCTTGTGGCTTCTGCCATTGCCGTCCTGCTTCTTGTGCCGCCCTGTCGGTTTACATGGGCGACCGCCGTGATGTTGTCTGACTGGATCAGTACCGGCTGGTTTTGAAGCAGGGGTTTTGCCTGACTTAGGGCATTGTAAATGGCCCTTAGTTCTAGAATATTTATGTGCAAGGAAGTCTCCTGACTCGACCATAGTCCTTGGAAGTTTCTTCCCTGTGTGACTGCCCCCCAGCCTCGAAGGCTGGCATCCGTGGTCACCAGGACCCAGTCCTGTATGTCGAATCTGCGGCCCTCTAGTAGATGAGCACTCTGCAGCCACCACAGCAGAGACACCCTGGTTCTTGGAGACAGGGTTATTAGCCGATGCATCTGAAGATGCGATCCGGACCATTGGTCCAACAGGTCCCACTGAAAGATTCTGGCATGGAACCTGCCGAAAGGAATTGCTTCGTAAGAAGCCACCATCTTTCCCAGGACTCGCGTGCAGTGATGCACCGACACCTGTTTTGGTTTCAGGAGGTCTCTGACTAGAGATGACAGCTCCTCGGCTTTCTCCTCCGGGAGAAACACTTTTTTCTGGACTGTGTCCAAAATCATTCCCAGGAACAGTAGACGTGTCGTCGGAACCAGCTGTGACTTTGGAATATTCAGAATCCAACCGTGCTGGTGTAGCACCTCCTGAGATAGTGCTACTCCTACCAACAACTGCTCCCTGGAACTCGCCTTTATTAGGAGATCGTCCAAGTACGGGATAATTAAAACTCCCTTTTTCGAAGGAGTATCATCATTTCCGCCATTACCTTGGTAAACACCCTCGGTGCCGTGGACAGTCCAAACGGCAGCGTCTGGAATTGGTAATGGCAATTTTGTACCGCAAATCTGAGGTACTCCTGGTGAGGATGATAAATGGGGACATGCAAGTAAGCATCTTTGATGTCCAGGGATACCATGTAATCCCCCTCGTCCAGGCTTGCAATAACCGCCCTGAGCGATTCCATCTTGAACTTGAACTTTTTTATGTATGTGTTCAAGGATTTCAAATTTAAAATGGGTCTCACCGAACCGTCCGGTTTTGGTACCACAAACAGTGTGGAATAGTAACCCCGTCCTTGTTGAAGTAGGGGCACCTTGACTATCACCTGCTGGAAATACAGCTTGTGAATTGCCTCTAGCACAGCCTCCCTGCCTGAGGGAGTCGTTGGCAAGGCAGATTTGAGGAAACGGCGGGGGGGAGACGCCTCGAATTCCAGTTTGTACCCCTGAGATACTACTTGCAAGATCCAGGGATCCACCTGTGAGCGAGCCCACTGATCGCTGAAATTTTTGAGGCGGCCCCCCACCGTACCTGGCTCCGCCTGTGGAGCCCCACCGTCATGCGGCGGACTTGGAAGAAGCGGGGGAGGACTTTTGCTCCTGGAAACCTGCTGTTTGTTGCAGCCTTTTTCCCCTACCTCTGCCTCTGGACAGAAAGGACCCGCCTTTTCCTCGCCAGTTTTCTGGGTCCGAAAGGACTGTACTTGATAAAACGGCGCTTTTTTAGGCTGTGAGGGAACCTGGGGTAAAAATGCTGATTTCCCAGCTGTCGCTGTGGAAACTAGGTCTGAGAGACCATCCCCGAATAACTCCTCACCCTTATAAGGCAAAACTTCCATGTGCCTTTTGGAATCTGCATCCCCTGTCCACTGCCGAGTCCATAAGCCTCTCCTAGCAGAAATGGACAATGCACTTATTTTAGATGCCAGCCGGCAGATCTCCCTCTGTGCATCTCTCATGTATAAGACTGAGTCTTTTATATGCTCTATGGTTAGGAGAATAGTGTCCCTATCTAGGGTGTCAATATTTTCTGACAGGGAATCTGACCATGCAGCGGCAGCACTGCACATCCATGCTGACGCAATAGCTGGTCTAAGTATAATGCCTGAGTGTGTATATACAGACTTCAGGATCGCCTCCTGCTTTCTATCCGCAGGCTCCTTTAGGGCGGCCGTATCCGGAGACGGAAGTGCCACCTTTTTAGACAAACGTGTGAGCGCTTTATCCACCCTAGGAGGTGTTTCCCAACGTGCCCTATCCTCTGGCGGGAAAGGGAACGCCATTAGTAATTTTTTAGGGATTACCAATCTTTTATCGGGGAAAGCCCACGCTTCTTCACACACTTCATTTAATTCTTCAGATGGGGGAAAAACTACGGATAGTTTTTTCTCCCCAAACATAATACCCTTTTTAGTGGTACCTGGGTTTATATCCGAAATGTGTAATACCTCCTTCATTGCCTCAATCATGCAACGAATGGCCCTAGTGGACATTAGATTTGACTCATCGTCGTCGACACTGGTATCAGTATCCGTGTCGACATCTGCGTCTGCCATCTGAGGTAGCGGGCGTTTTAGAGCCCCTGATGGCCTTTGAGACACCTGGGCAGGCACGAGCTGAGAAGCCGGCTGTCCCGCATTTGGCATGTCGTCAAATTTTTTGTGTAAGGAGTCGACACTTGCACGTAATTCCTTCCATAAAACCATCCACTCAGGTGTCTGCCCCGCAGGGGGTGACATCACTTCTATGGGCATCTGCTCCGCCTCCACATAATTTTCCTCATCAAACATGTCGACACAGCCGTACCGACACACCGCACACACACCGGGAATGCTCTAATAGAGAACAGGACCCCACAAAGCCCTTTGGGGAGACAGAGAGAGAGTATGCCAGCACACACCAGAGCGCTATATAATGCAGGGACTAACGGAATTATGTCCCCTATAGCTGCTATAATATTTACTGCGCCTAAATTTAGTGCCCCACCTCTCTTTTTTACCCTTTTCTGTAGTGTAGACTGCAGGGGAGAGTCAGGGAGCTTCCTTCCAGCGGAACTGTGAGGGAGAAATGGCGCCAGTGTGCTGAGAGATAGCTCCGCCCCTTTTTCGCTGACTTTTCTCCCGCTTTTTTAAGGATTCTGGCAGGGGTAATTATCACATATATAGCCTCTGGGGCTATATATTGTGATTGTTTTGCCAGCCAAGGTGTTTTTATTGCTGCTCAGGGCGCCCCCCCCCCCCAGCGCCCTGCACCCTCAGTGACCGGAGTGTGAAGTGTGTACGAGGAGCAATGGCGCACAGCTGCAGTGCTGTGCGCTACCTTGGTGAAGACAGAAGTCACTTCTTCTTGCTTCTGGCTCTGTAAGGGGGACGGCGGCGCGGCTCCGGGACCGAACACCAAGGCCAGTTACATGCGGTCGATCCCTCTGGAGCTAATGGTGTCCAGTAGCCTAAGAAGCCCAAGCTAGCTGCAAGCAGGTAGGATCGCTTCTTCTCCCCTTAGTCCCTCGTTGCAGTGAGCCTGTTGCCAGCAGGTCTCACTGTAAAATAAAAAACCTAAATTATACTTTCTTTCTAAGAGCTCAGGAGAGCCCCTAGTGTGCATCCAGCTCGGCCGGGCACAAAAATCTAACTGAGGCTTGGAGGAGGGTCATAGTGGGAGGAGCCAGTGCACACCAGGTAGTCTAAAAGCTTTTTTTTTTAGTTGTGCCCAGACTCCTGCGGAGCCGCTATTCCCCATGGTCCTTACGGAGTTCCCAGCATCCACTAGGACGTCAGAGAAAGTTTATTTTAAAGCACAGCGTTTAAAGCCGGCATCCTGATGCTGAGAGGGTCCCGACTGGGGTCAGATAGATATGCTTAACCTCCCCCCTTACCCTAACATTCCCTTCCTGTATCCTAACCCTCCCCGGTGGTGCCTAAACCTACCCCCGCATCCCACAGCCTAGCCCTCCCTTCCCCGCAGCCTAGCCCTCCCTTCCCCGCAGCCTAAACCTCCCTTCCCCGCAGCCTAACCCTCCCTTCCCCGCAGCCTAACCCTCCCTTCCCTGCAGCCTAACCCTCCCTTCCCTGCAGCCTAACCCTCCCTTCCCCGCAGCCTAACCCTAACCCTCCCTTCCCCACAGTCTAACCCTCCCTTCCTCCCAGCCGAAGCCTAACCTCCCTTCCCTGCAGCCTAACCCTCCCTTCCCTGCAGCTTAAACCTCCCTTCCCCGCAGCCTAACCCTAACCCCCCCTCCCCGCAGCCTAACCCTCCCTTCCCTGCAGCCTAAACCTAACCCTCCCTTCCCCACAGTCTAACCCTCCCTTCCTCGCAGCCAAAGCCTAACCTCCCTTCCCCGCAACCTAACCCTCCTTTGCCCGCAACCTAACCCTCCTTTGCCCACAGCCTAACCCTTCTTTCCCCGCTGCCTAACCTTCTCCAGGGGGTGCCTACGCCTAACCCTCCCTTCCCCACAGCGGTCTAAGCCTAGGATTTCCCGGCATACTTACGTTCGGGATGTCTGTGGTCGGGATTCCGACGTCGGCATTTTGTCCCTTGTCGGAGGAAACACTGGGCCTAATTCACAGATGGATGCAATATCGATGTCGGAGGTAAGCGGACATTGCGCATGTGTGCCTATGGTTACTATCGGTGAACGCAGTGTGAATATAATGCAGAGAGGGGCAATGTCAGTGGGTGTTCCTGGAAGATAACGGGTGGCTACTTGGACGTGCGTGCGTCGCTGCCAGCAACTGCACCCAAAGACGCAGTGTCACCAGAGTCCTGTTTTGATGGACATTCTGGTGCAATTATTTGCACAAAGCAAAGGAGTAGATTCGCAGCCGGTGTGACATTAGCATAAATTTGTATTGGCACTGCGTACATGTGACTGCAACTGCATCCACCTCTGTATGGGGCTCATTGCCCCTACTAACACAACATACAGATACATAACGGCATTAGCCGATAGAGAAGCGGTTGCTATGGAGATAGAGCACTTACCCAACGAGAAAGGGACAAAGGCTTCCTTCTTGATAAACTGTCCGCTGCTATCCAAAAACCTCTCTGGATAGAAGATTTCTGGATCACTCCAGTATTTCTCATCGAAGTGCACAGAGTACAGGTTAGTGATGACCGTGGTGCCTGCTGGGATTGAATACCCTCGCACGACGGTGTCTCTGGAAGTAGCGTGGAAAATCCCCAAGGGGGCGATGTTGCAGAATCTCAGTATTTCGTGCAGTACGGCCTCAGTATAAGGCATGTTAGACCGGTCTTCAAACACTGGGATCCTATTTGGTCCAACCACTAAGTCAATTTCTCTGTGAATCTGACCTGATATACAGAAAAGCAGAAGAGTGAAAGCTTAGCGATGGTTCTACACAATTCCATTTCTCAGCAGAACAGCAGAGTAGTGGGGAGGGGGTTGTGGGTGTCAAACAAAAATAATCACTTTTAACAACAGTCCCCATTTTCCCCTTATAAATGGCCATGGACTTGCTTCTGACATTTTAGGAAGGTTCATCTGAGCATATACAGTACTGAGCTACACGTCACACAATTCAGGGCGGTCAGGAACACAGCTGTCTACACCCACAATGGTACTGTCTCAGACAAAGTCCTATATACAAGCCTGGTTATATTTGTTCAATGCATCTGGTTTATATACATGTTACTTATATGAAATGCATAATTTGCAGAGTTGTTAAGTAAAAACGTAGGTGTGCCATGGAAAAACAGGCATGGAACCTCGTGCCTCAGATCAGAAAGGGATACTCCGATAACCCCATATTTAGGCATTTTGCTTGACCAGTATAAATTCCTGCCATGAAGCACCTGACACTGCTAACCTTGGGGTGTAGAAGGCGTCGGTAAAGGAGTAGGCACTTAACATAAACTAAACTGTCTCCTCCCCTCTATACCTCTCCACCAATCAGAGGACAGTTCACAGACTAAAGGGACCATAGGATAGAACAGTACAAGCAATCAGAATCCAGAAATCGGTGGGGGGGGAAGGGGGGAGTAGGAATGGATTTAACTAAAGTACAAAAATCCTTTTTATTATTCATTCATGTTCCAAGCTGCCCTAAAGGCAGGGTATGCTGGGAAACTGATGCACACAAATGTTCCGCCCTATAGTCTTTGGCTATAAAGACACTGAATCTGTAGAATTTGGTAAAAGTATTGAGGGACCAGGTTGCCACTCAGCACGACTGCTGAAATGAGGCTCAATGACAGGAACTCATACAGTGGGACAAAATATTATCTGGAACCAAAGTACTCTCAGACATATAAACCTGTGTGACGGTAGCGTTCAGCCACCCTGCCTCTGGTGGCCTCTGGCTTTTGTGCATGTCATATAGACTAATGATGTTACTGGTTCTACATACGGAGGACAATCCACATATGTGTCCATTTACATCTAGCCCCCCCCCGCTGTGGTGACTTTTTCCATTAAAATGTGACTTATTCACAAATCGATGTGATGCACAATCAGCTTTTGCTGATTAACATGCCATGTGGCACGCATATATTATGTGCGTGCCCGTGGCTGTATCTGCATACGTACACTACAGTATTTCCCTAGAAAACACTGTAATGTAGCATTTTGTATGCAGATACAGGCGTGATCACACACACAGAATATAGTAATGTTGCATAGCATTGTAATCAGCAGAGTCTGCTTGTGCATCTTATTCACATAGTGATGTGTATAAGACGCAAATTCAGCAAAAGAAGACGCCCGACGCTAATGAAATTGCACAGGACCCGTCAGCTCACTTATGCCAGACGTCTCCCACTGCGTGGCGTATTGAGGCAAAATGTACATTTTTTATTTAAAATAAATAAATATATATATATATATATATGCCAAACAGTGCAAATACAATACTTAAATAACTTACCAGACCCTGACTCATCAATCTCCAACACGGCCAGCAGATTGATGAGTCAGGGGCTGGTAAGTTATTTAAGTATTGTATTTGCACTGTTTGGCACTTTGTTTTGCTGTGTCCTGAGGAAGGGAGTGCGACTCCCGAAACGTAGACGCACAATAAAGCACGTTTTTCTACATTTGTGAAAGTCTCCTGAGTGCCGCCTTCCACCAACCTATACAGAGCCTGCCAGCTCAGGGAGGGCACCGGAGCTGTTACCCTGCGGGAACGAGGAGTGCCAGACCAAGTGCTTTGTTATATATATATATATATATATATATATATATATATAGATAGATAGATAGATAGATAGATAGAGAGAGAGAGAGAGAGAGAGAACTCTTAACCACATCTGTGGGGCTAGTTCTTGTCCCAAAGTGAGAACAAGACATTAGTTCAGGTGGATTTCTGAAACCACCGTGACGGAAACCAGCTCTGCCATTCCGAAAATAAGAATTTACTTACCGATAATTCTATTTCTCGGAGTCCGTAGTGGATGCTGGGGTTCCTGAAAGGACCATGGGGAATAGCGACTCCGCAGGAGACAGGGCACAAAAGTAAAGCTTTTAGAGGTCAGGTGGTGTGTACTGGCTCCTCCCCCTATGACCCTCCTCCAGACTCCAGTTAGGTACTGTGCCCGGACGAGCGTACACAATAAGGGAGGATTTTGAATCCCGGGTAAGACTCATACCAGCCACACCAATCACACCGTACAACTTGTGATCTAAACCCAGTTAACAGTATGATAACAGAGGAGCCTCTGAAAGATGGCTTCCTAAACAATAACCCGAATTAGTTAACAATAACTATGTACAAGTATTGCAGATAATCCGCACTTGGGATGGGCGCCCAGCATCCACTACGGACTCCGAGAAATAGAATTATCGGTAAGTAAATTCTTATTTTCTCTATCGTCCTAAGTGGATGCTGGGGTTCCTGAAAGGACCATGGGGATTATACCAAAGCTCCCAAACGGGCGGGAGAGTGCGGATGACTCTGCAGCACCGAATGAGAGAACTCCAGGTCCTCCTTTGCCAGGGTATCAAATTTGTAAAAATTTACAAATGTGTTCTCCCCTGACCACGTAGCTGCTCGGCAGAGTTGTAATGCCGAGACCCCTCGGGCAGCCGCCCAAGATGAGCCCACCTTCCTTGCGGAATGGGCCTTAACAGATTTTGGCTGTGGCAGGCCTGCCACAGAATGTACAAGTTGAATTTTGTTACAAATCCAACGAGCAATCGACTGCTTAGAAGCAGGTGCACCCAACTTGTTGGGTGCATACAGTATAAACAGCGAGTCAGATTTTCTGACTCCAGCCGTCCTTTAAATGTATATTTTTAAGGCTCTGACAACGTCCAACAACTTTGAGTCCTTCAAGTCGTCTGTAGCCGCAGGCACTACAATAGGCTGGTTCAGGTGAAACGCTGATACCACCTTAGGGAGAAAATGCGGACGCGTCCGCAGCTCTGCCCTATGTCGAATGGAAAATTAAATAAGGGCTTTTATAAAACAAAGCCGCCAGTTCAGATACTCTCCCGGCCGAAGCCAGGGCCAGTAACATAGTCACTTTCCATGTGAGATATTTCAAATCCACATTCTTTAGTGGTTCAAACCAATTGGATTTGAGGAAATCTAAAACTACATTTAGATCCCACGGTGCCACCTTAGGCACCACAGGAGGCTGTATATGCAGTACTCCTTTGATAAAAATCTGGACCTCAGGGACTGAGGCCAATTCTTTTTGGAAGAATATTGATAGGGCCGAAATTTGAACCTTAATAGATCCCAATTTGAGACCCATAGACAATCCTGATTGCAGGAAATGTAGGAAAACGACCCAGTTGAAATTCCTCCATCGGAGCACTCCGCTGCTCGCACCACGCAACATATTTTCGCCAAATACGGCGATAATGCTTCGCGGTGACTTCCTTCCTTGCCTTTATCAAGGTAGGAATGACTTCTTCTGGAATGCCTTTTCCTTTTAGGATCTGGCATTCAAACGCCATGCCGTCAAACGCAGCCGCGGTAAGTCTTGAAAAAGACAAGGACCCTGCTGAAGCAGGTCCCTTCTCAGAAGTAGAGGCCACGGATCGTCCGTGACCATCTCTTGAAGTTCCGGGTACCAAGTCCTTCTTGGCCAATCCGGAGCCACTAGTCTTACTCCTCTTTGCCGTATAATCCTCAATACCTTTGGTATGAGAGGCAGAGGAGGAAACACATATACCGACTGGTACACCCAAGGTGTTACCAGCACGTCCACAGCTATTGCCTGCGGATCTCTTGACCTGGCGCAATACCTGTCCAGTGTTTTGTTGAGGCGAGACGCCATCATGTCCACCATTGGTTTTACCCAACGGTTTAATAGCATGTGGAAAACTTCTGGATGAAGTCCCCACTCTCCCGGGTGAAGGTTGTGTCTGCTGAGGAAGTCTGCTTCCCAGTTGTCCACGCCCGGGATGAATACTGCTGACAGTGCTATCACGTGATTCTCCGCCCAGCGAAGGATCCTGGCAGCTTCTGCCATTGCCCTCCTGCTTCTTGTGCCGCCCTGTCTGTTTACATGGGTGACTGCCGTGATGTTGTCCGACTGGATCAACACCGGTCTTCCTTGAAGCAGAGGTTCCGCCTGGCTTAGAGCATTGTAGATTGCTCTTAGTTCCAGAATGCTTATGTGAAGAGACTTTTTCAGGCTCGACCACACTCCCTGGAAATTTCTTCCCTGTGTGACTGCTCCCCAGCCTCTCAGGCTGGCATCCGTGGTCACCAGGATCCAATCCTGCATGCCGAATCTGCGGCCCTCCAATAGATGAGCCTCCTGCAACCACCACAGAAGGGATACCCTTGTCCTCGGCGACAGGGTTATCCGCAGGTGCATCTGAAGATGCGACCCTGACCATTTGTCCAACAGATCCCTTTGCATGGAATCTGCCGAAAGGGATTGCTTCGTAAGAAGCTACCATTTTTTCCCAGGACTCTTGTGCATTGATGTACAGACACCTTTCCTGGTTTTAGGAGGTTCCTGACCAGGTCAGATAACTCCTTGGCTTTTTCTTCGGGAAGAAAAACCTTTTTCTGAACTGTGTCCAGAATCATCCCCAGGAACAGCAGACGAGTTGTCGGCATTAATTGGGATTTTGGAATATTCAGAATCCATCCGTGCTGCTTTAGCACCTCTTGAGATAGTGCTAAACCCATCTCTAGCTGTTCTCTGGACCTTGCCCTTATTAGGAGATCGTCCAAGTATGGGATAATTAATACGCCTTTTCTTCGAAGAAGAAATATTATCTCGGCCATTACCTTTGTAAAGACCCGAGGTGCCGTGGACAAACCAAACGGCAGCGTCTGAAACTGATAGTGACAGTTTTGTACAACGAACCTGAGGTACCCCTGGTGTGAGGGGTAATTGGAACGTGGAGATACGCATCCTTGATGTCCAAGGATACCATAAAGTCCCCTTCTTCCAGGTTCGCTATCACTGCTCTGAGTGACTCCATCTTGAACTTGAACTTCTTTATGTACAGGTTCAAGGACTTCAGATTTAGAATAGGCCTTACCGAGCCATCCGGCTTCGGTACCACAAAAAGAGTGGAATAATACCCCTTCCCTTGTTGTAGAAGAGGTACCTTGACTATCACCTGCTGAGAATACAGCTTGTGAATGGCTTCCAAAACCGTCTCCCTTTCTGAGGGGGACGTTGGTAAAGCAGACTTCAGGAAACGGCGAGGTGGCTCTGTCTCTAATTTCAACCTGTACCCCTGAGATATTATCTGCAGGATCCAGGGATTTACCTGCGAGTGAGCCCACTGCGCGCTGTAATTCTTGAGACGACCGCCTACCGCCCCCGAGTCCGCTTGCGAAGCCCCAGCGTCATGCTGAGGCTTTTGTAGAAGCCGGGGAGGGCTTCTGTTCCTGGGAAGGAGCTGCCTGTTGCTGTCTCTTCCCTCGTCCTCTGCCTCGTGGCAGATATGAATAGCCCTTTGCTCTCTTATTTTTAAAGGAACGAAAGGGCTGCGGTTGAAAGGTCGGTGCCTTTTTCTGTTGGGGAGTGACTTGAGGTAGAAAGGTGGATTTCCCGGCCGTAGCCGTGGCCACCAAATCCGATAGACCGACCCCAAATAACTCCTCTACGCATCGCCTGTCCACTGTCGTGTCCATAAAGCTCTTCTGGCCGAAATGGACATAGCACTTACCCGTGATGCCAGTGTGCAGATATCTCTCTGTGCATCACGCATATAAAGAAATGCATCCTTTATTTGTTCTAACGACAGTAAAATATTGTCCCTGTCCAGGGTATCAATATTTTCGATCAGGGACTCTGACCAAACTACCCCAGCACTGCACATCCAGGCAGTCGCAATAGCTGGTCGTAGTATAACACCTGCATGTGTGTATATACCTTTTTGGATATTTTCCATCCTCCTATCTGATGGATCTTTAAGTGCGGCCGTCTCAGGAGAGGGTAACGCCACTTGTTTTGATAAGCGTGTTAGCGCTTTGTCCACACTAGGAGGTGTTTCCCAGCGCTCCCTAACCTCTGGCGGGAAAGGGTATAAAGCCAATAACTTCTTTGAAATTAGCAGTTTTTTATCGGGGCACCCCACGCTTCATCACACACGTCATTTAATTCTTCTGATTCGGTAAAAACTACTGGTAGTTTTTTCACACCCCACATAATACCCTGTTTAGTGGTACCTGTAGTATCAGCTAAATGTAACATCTCCTTTATTGCCAAAATCATATAACGTGTGGCCCTACTGGAAAATACGGTTGATTCGTCACCTTCACCACCGGAATCAGTGCCTGTGTCTGGGTCTGTGTCGACCGACTGAGGCAAGGGGCGTTTTACAGCCCCTGACGGTGTTTGAGGCGCCTGGACAGGCACTAATTGAGTGTCCGGCCGCCTCATGTCGGCAAACGACTGCTTAAGCGAGTTGACGCTATCCCGTAATTCCACAAATAAAGGCATCCATTCTGGTGTCGACCCCCTAGGAGGTGACATCCTCATATTTGGCAATTGCTCCGCCTCCACACCAATAACGTCCTCATACATGTCGACACACACGTACCGACACACAGCAGACACACAGGGAATGCTCCATACGAAGACAGGACCCACTAGCCCTTTGGGGAGACAGAGGGAGAGTCTGCCAGCACACACCAAAAAACGCTATATATGACAGGGATAGCCTTATGATTAAGTGCTCCCTTATAGCTGCTTTTATATTAATATATTGCCATTTATTTTGCCCCCCCTCTCTGTTATACCCTGTTTCTGTAGTGCAGTGCAGGGGAGAGACCTGGGAGCCTTCCTGACCAGCGGAGCTGTGACAGAAAATGGCGCCGTGTGCTGAGGAGATAGGCCCCGCCCCTTTTTCGGCGGGCTCGTCTCCCGCTATTTAGTACATTTAGGCAGGGGTAAATATCTCCATATAGCCTCTGGGGCTATATGTGAGGTATTTTTAGCCTTTTTAAAGGTTTTCATTTGCCTCCCAGGGCGCCCCCCCCCCCCCCAGCGCCCTGCACCCTCAGTGACTGCCGTGTGAAGTGTGCTGAGAGGAAAATGGCGCACAGCTGCAGTGCTGTGCGCTACCTTAAGAAGACTGCAGGAGTCTTCAGCCGCCGATTCTGGACCTCTTCTTGCTTCAGCATCTGTGAGGGGGCCGGCGGCGTGGCTCCGGTGACCATCCAGGCTGTACCTGTGATCGTCCCTCTGGAGCTTCATGTCCAGTAGCCAAGAAGCCAATCCATCCTGCACGCAGGTGAGTTCACTTCTTCTCCCCTCTGTCCCTCGTTGCAGTGATCCTGTTGCCAGCAGGAATCACTGTAAAATAAAAAACCTAAGCTAAACTCTCTAAGCAGCTCTTTATGAGAGCCACCTAGAATTGCACCCTTCTCGGCCGGGCACAAAAATCTAACTGGAGTCTGGAGGAGGGTCATAGGGGGAGGAGCCAGTACACACCACCTGACCTGTAAAAGCTTTACTTTTGTGCCCTGTCTCCTGCGGAGCCGCTATTCCCCATGGTCCTTTCAGGAACCCCAGCATCCACTTAGGACGATAGAGAAAAGACAAGATACAGTGACCTGAAAGATAAATCGGCCAGATCCGTTACCTTTATGGCGGAGACAATGGCCAGTAAAACCTCTTTCAGTTTTGGCATTTAAAAAAAAAAAAAAAAAAAAAAAGAAGAAGGATTCAAGAGGCTCAAATAGTGATTTCTGTGACCCAATAGTAGGTCCTTCAGGTAATTCTGTATGCTACATTTACCTATCGCTGATCTGACGCACGGTGTGCCTTTTGTGTGCACCAAGACGCAACATGGCGTACTGAGTTGCTACACAGTGTACTACCAGTTTTCAAATGGCAGATGGCGTCTTTCTGATACCATACTGCATCAGTTAGACCAGACCGACCAACAAAAAATAAAAAATTCTGTTAAAGCGGCCGCATCAGATGCGCCCGAACAGGCTTACAGCACTGTTACACATAAGGTACCGGGGTAGATGTAGTCAAGTGCGTTTCGATCAAATGTTTCCTCCCCCTCCCGCCCACTATGTTATTGGGTGCGACGCAAAAAATCCAGTTTGGGCGCCCAAACGTGTCACTTTTAGCGCATTTCAGCTTGCCACCCCCCCTGGGGGGTAGCGAGCTGAAACGCTGATGTCGTGCCCATCGGCGGCAACATATGAATAGCTGCCGGCAGGCACGACATCAGCGTAGATCAAACCTGGATCGTTGTGGTGCCTTGAGGCCCGCCCTCCGGCCTACACCACCACTCACTTATGTGCGCATAATTTGCTCTCACCTTGTATATTGGGGTAGAGGCCCATGAAGAGAATTGCCCATCTCAGAACATTGGTTGTGGTCTCTGTCCCAGCAATTATCAGTTCCCCGACCGAGAAGATGAGATTCTCCGTGGAGTACGTACTCTCTGGATCTGCTGCGCTCCTCTCCATCTCATCCAGATATGCATCGATGAAATGGCGCGGCAACTGCGGCGTGCGGTGCTCTGAGAAACGATTGATGATTTGAAGGAGAAAGTCGTAGACCTTTGAAGCGTTCCTGAAAAGCTGCTGGTGCTTCCCAAAGGGCAGAATGCCAATGAGCGGGAAGGCGTTGTACAGGAACACCCAGGCGCTGGTCGCCAGCTCTATATTCTCACTGAAGATTTCGATCATATGCAGAAACTCATTATCATCGTAGCGGAAGCGCTCCCCAAACAAGATCAGGTTGGAGACATTGGAGACGGCAATGGTTATTAGATGCTTCGGATCGAACGCCTTCCCTTTATGTGTGTCCACGACATCAAGGAAAAACAAGGATTCCTCTGAGATTTTGTTCTCGAAGGACTTCTGGCCGTACCCGAAGTTGCGGAAACAGCTCACCGCCAGCTTACGGTGCTCCGTCCAGCATCGCCCAAACTTTGCATTGAGGAGGCCTGAGAAGAGAAAATATATCATGTCCTCTCTTTACAAAATAAGATAGGCTCGAATCTTATGGGCTGGTGTAATTAACGGCATAGTATACGTGCACAGACAGACACACAATAAGCATAGTGGGGGTTATGGAGAGCCGTCCGCTATATGGGAGCATCGGCCCCTTGTGACTACAGAGGTGGGAGGATGCGGCCTCACGTAGGCAACGCTCAGTGTGAAGGCCATACAGACAAACATGCAAGCGCAAATACACCCGGGTGAGTCACATCTTTGCAACTAGCATAAGGTAACTAGTAGTAGGTTAATTAAACAGAGGCAACGATACACTATTGTTCTGTACATGGTTCTTTTGAGTAATGTAATTTATATGCCCACTTTCCATCAGCCCCTATGTCTGGTAGAGTGCCTATGCAGTGTAATAGGCCCTACACACTGGGCGATAATACTCAAAGATATGAACGATCTCGTTCATTAATGAACGAGATACCATTCATATCTTTGAGTGTGGAGGCTCCAGCGATGAACGATGTGCGGACCGGCGCTCGTTCATCGCTGGTGCCCCGACGCCTGTGCATACAGGCCAATATGGACGATCTTGTCCATATTTGCCTGCACTTCTATGGAGCCGGATGACGGGGGGAGTGAAGAAACTTCACTCCCCCCGTCACTGCCCCCCCACCCCTTCGGGTCGCCTGTATCCGCCGTCGGGCAGCTTGGCGGCGGATCGCTCAATGTGTAGGGCCCTTTAGATGTTGCTCAGAATAGACCAGTAAAAACATTTATATGCCAATCCTGCAGCTGGAAGCGGGTATTTTCACTTCTGTGGGGGATATAAAGTGGAGAGAGATAAAGTACCAGCCAATCAGCTCCTAACTGCCATGTTAAAGGCTGTGTTTGAAAAATGACAGGAGCCGATTGGTTTGTTCTTTATCTTTCTCCAAGGCTTGATAAATCTGACCCTAGTCTTAAATAACAAAAGATAATGCCTAGGACGGCAATGATTCAGATACTAAGGGGTATATTTACTAAAGTGCTGGTTTATAGAAGTGGAAATGTTGCCAGTAGCAAAAAGATTGTAGCTACTATCTCCCGAAAGGTGCTAGATAAATAAGCAGAATCTGATTGGTTGCTATGGGCAACGTCTCCACTTCCATAAACCCGCACTTTAGTAAATATACCCTTAGCGAGTTTTCCTGTACAGTTTCCCCCCCCCCCCCACCCAATCTCTAGACATGGGACTGGCTGCAGCACAGGACATCTCGGCGCCATATTGCTGGGGAGAGGGGGCATGCAAATATCTTGCACACAGGACCCCTAATTTCTCACAATGCTCCTGTCTATTGTTGCCAGCGTGCAAGGGAAATGTTTGTGCCAGGTGTGTAATGAGGTGCAGTGTTTTGCAGCCCCTTACGATTGATTCTAAAGCTAAAATCTCTGCCATAGAAAAACATATTGGGCGATAAATCCTACCTCCCATTTTAGTCAGCTTATGAAACAACGGGAGGGACGGGCGGTCGGCGAAGACATCGCTCTGGCGCACCATGCATTCTTTCACCGCATCGTAGTCGTTCAGAACTATTGTAGAGATGCCCCCTAAGTCCAAACTGAATATCTGAGAAGATAAGAAGAGGGCAGTGCCATTAGGTGAACAGACAAATCATTACATCAATTATTACATTTGGTCATCACAGGTAGTGAGTTTGGGAATACGGGACCGTTATTTCCAACACCAGCTCCGCACTTCCTCCCTGGCAAACAGTCCCATACAAGTGAGGAAACGCGGCTGCGGTAAGGTGATTGAGCAGCAGTAGGCTTGTGGCATGCTGATGATATGAAAGGGGAGGAGGAGCTGTGGCATGCTGATGATATGAAAGGGGAGGAGGAGCTGTGGGATGCTGATGACATGAAAGGGGAGGAGGAGCTGTGGCATGCTGATGACATGAAAGGGGAGGAGGAGCTGTGGCATGCTGATGATATGAAAGGGGAGGAGCTGTGGGATGCTGATGATATGAAAGGGGAGGAGGAGCTGTGGGATGCTGATGATATGAAAGGGGAGGAGGAGCTGTGGGATGCTGATGATATGAAAGGGGAGGAGGAGCTGTGGCATGCTGATGATATGAAAGGGGAGGAGGAGCTGTGGGATGCTGATGATATGAAAGGGGAGGAGGAGCTGTGGGATGCTGATGATATGAGAGGGGAGGAGGAGCTGTGGGATGCTGATGATATGAAAGGGGAGGAGGAGCTGTGGCATACTGATGATATGAAAGGGGAGGAGCTGTGGGATGCTGATGATATGAAAGGGGAGGAGGAGCTGTGGGATGCTGATAATATGAAAGGGGAGGAGGAACTGTGGCATGCTGATGATATGAAAGGGGAGGAGGAGCTGTGGCATGCGGATGATATGAAAGGGGAGGAGCTGTGGCATGCTGATAATATGAAAGGGGAGGGGGAGCTGTGGGATGCTGATGATATGAAAGGGGAGGAGGAGCTGTGGGATGCTGATGATATGAAAGGGGAGGAGGAGCTGTGGGATGCTGATGATATGAAAGGGGAGGAGGAGCTGTGGGATGCTGATGATATGAAAGGGGAGGAGGAGCTGTGGCATGCTGATGATATGAAAGGGGAGGAGCTGTGGGATGCTGATGATATGAAAGGGGAGGAGGAGCTGTGGGATGCTGATGATATGAAAGGGGAGGAGGAGCTGTGGCATGCTGATGATATAAAAGGGGAGGAGGAGCTGTGGGATACTGATGATATGAAAGGGGAGGAGGAGCTGTGGGATACTGATGATATGAAAGGGGAGGAGGAGCTGTGGCATGCTGATGATATGAAAGGGGAGGAGGAGCTGTGGCATGCTGATGATATGAAAGGGGAGGAGGAGCTGTGGCATGCTGATGATATGAAAGGGGAGGAGGAGCTGTGGCATGCTGATGATATGAAAGGGGAGGAGGAGCTGTGGCATGCTGATGATATGAAAGGGGAGGAGGAGCTGTGGCATGCTGATGATATGAAAGGGGAGGAGGAGCTGTGGCATGCTGATGATATGAAAGGGGAGGAGGAGCTGTGGCATGCTGATGATATGAAAGGGGAGGAGGAGCTGTGGCATGCTGATGATATGAAAGGGGAGGAGGAGCTGTGGGATGCTGATGATATGAAAGGGGAGGAGGAGCTGTGGGATGCTGATGATATGAAAGGGGAGGAGGAGCTGTGGGATGCTGATGATATGAAAGGGGAGGAGGAGCTGTGGCATGCTGATGATATGAAAGGGGAGGGGGAGCTGTGGGATGCTGATGATATGAAAGGGGAGGAGGAGCTGTGGGATGCTGATGATATGAAAGGGGAGGAGGAGCTGTGGGATGCTGATGATATGAAAGGGGAGGAGGAGCTGTGGGATGCTGATGATATGAAAGGGGAGGAGGAGCTGTGGCATGCTGATGATATGAAAGGGGAGGAGGAGCTGTGGCATGCTGATGATATGAAAGGGGAGGAGGAGCTGTGGCATGCTGATGATATGAAAGGGGAGGAGGAGCTGTGGCATGCTGATATGAAAGGGGAGGAGGAGCTGTGGCATGCGGATGATATGAAAGGGGAGGAGGAGCTGTGGCATGCGGATGATATGAAAGGGGAGGAGGAGCTGTGGCATGCGGATGATATGAAAGGGGAGGAGGAGCTGTGGGATGCTGATGATATGAAAGGGGAGGAGGAGCTGTGGGATGCTGATGATATGAAAGGGGAGGAGGAGCTGTGGGATGCTGATGATATGAAAGGGGAGGAGGAGCTGTGGGATGCTGATGACATGAAAGGGGAGGAGGAGCTGTGGGATGCTGATGACATGAAAGGGGAGGAGGAGCTGTGGGATACGGATGATATGAAAGGGGAGGAGGAGCTGTGGCATGCTGATGATATGAAAGGGGAGGAGGAGCTGTGGGATGCTGATGATATGAAAGGGGAGGAGGAGCTGTGGGATGCTGATGATATGAAAGGGGAGGAGGAGCTGTGGGATGCTGATGATATGAAAGGGGAGGAGGAGCTGTGGGATGCTGATGATATGAAAGGGGAGGAGGAGCTGTGGGATGCTGATGATATGAAAGGGGAGGAGGAGCTGTGGGATGCTGATGACATGAAAGGGGAGGAGGAGCTGTGGGATACGGATGATATGAAAGGGGAGGAGGAGCTGTGGGATGCTGATGATATGAAAGGGGAGGAGGAGCTGTGGGATGCTGATGATATGAAAGGGGAGGAGGAGCCGTGGGATGCTGATGATATGAAAGGGGAGGAGGAGCTGTGGGATGCTGATGATATGAAAGGGGAGGAGGAGCTGTGGGATGCTGATGATATGAAAGGGGAGGAGGAGCTGTGGGATGCTGATGATATGAAAGGGGAGGAGGAGCTGTGGCATGCTGATGATATGAAAGCGGAGGAGGAGCTGTGGGATGCGGATGATATGAAAGGGGAGGAGGAGCTGGCGCCGCACCACACTCATATCTGGTGGGGTTTGTGACGGATTATAAATTTCTGGAGTGACTGGTGTCCTGTACACACTTACCAGACGGATAGAATGTTACCTTACCACTAGTCTGCTGGGTGGCTATTGATCTTCATACGGAGTCCTTTTATTGTCAATATACCACTTCACCCTATATTGTTGCTGTAAATATTGGTTCAAATCTACACCAAACCCATAATGAGCCTACTTAACTAATTAATATCAGGATCCCCCAGGATTAATTGGACTGATTTTGATCAACCATTCTTTATCTTTGGGACTGCAACAGTTGGTTTATGTAACTCGCCATCCAATTGCTATAGGTGAAAGTTTTTGTATGTTGTAGAACGTTTGGCATCTGCCCTTTTTATGCACTTTGTGTAAACTCTATAGGGCATATTTATCACAATCTGCATCTTGGATGTAGATGGAATGTGATGAATTCGGGCAAATCTGCAATACGATATTTGAATACATCGCAAGGATATATATATATTATCGCATGCAGGGACAAAGCTTTTTTTTTTTTTACATAGTGATCAGATTGTGGTCTATCAGACAAACATGGCTGATCATAGGGGCTGGATCCGAGCTCAGCCTTTACTGCTAGTAGGCAAGGAAGGCTGTAAGGGAAACGGAGAGATGCCCTATTAATGATATCTGAAGATAGCATTATTATCACATGGCTTCGTCCAGTATTTATTTTTTACAATATGATTTTTGGGCAGATCACATTTCCCATTAGAAGTATAGGAAATGCGACGGTGTTATTGTGGCTCTACCTTGTGAACCTTCAAAATTCTAATCAATTAAACTATGTTTGTGAGGGAGAAAATGTATTTTAAGAAACAGAATCATAGTTATGCACCAACCGCAGGCCAAGCAATAGGTTCCAAGTTTAAAGGGAAGCCGTTACTTCAGTACTTACAGCTCATCCTTCCCTTACTTACAAGTGCATAGGAAAACCTTTATTTTATTGTTTTGTAAACCTTTACGATTAACAGCCCATGACAGTCCGCTCTACAAGCCATAAGTGACACCCATACTTATTATTACCATTATCCTTTATTTATATGGTGTCACAAGGGATCCACAGCACCCATTAGAGCAAATGAGCAAAACAGCACTTACAGTTCAAGACAATAAAGAACAAGTACAGTAAACCAGGAGTTGGGTGCCATTTACTGCTGTTTGAATGCATTGCCCAGGTCTAGCCACTTTACACATCTAAATCTGAGGCATTTGGGTGCGACAAGGGCGATAAGTAATGCAGTCACAACGATCACTAATACAATTGAATAGCTCCGCCAGGTGCCCATTATTTATGGCCACCCAAAAAAAAACTATTGAATTACCCCTATGAATGTATAAGATGGTGAAAATAAGAAAAGGTGCGTAGCCAATAGTGTAGAGGGCCTAATTCAGTAAGGATTGCAACTGCGCAGCTTTGCAAGTGCAACCCTTAGCAATGCAAATGCAAAAATTTGTGATGCGATCGAATATGGGATGAACATTGCGAGACAGCAGGCTGAGCAAGCCTGAGCTTACTCAGGGCTTGCCGTCGCAGTAGCGGCTTGCGAGGCCAAAGAAATTGCATCTCGTGATGCAGTGCTTGGCCTCGCCACGCCCGGGAAAATGGGGGCAACATGTCAATCAGGCATGTTGATGTGATCGCAGAACCCGTTTTGAACATGCGCAGAACGGGTTCTGCGTGTGCGCGGTTTCTCAACCGTTGGGAAACTGCAGCAAGGATCATATAAGCGAACCTTACTGAATCAGGGCCAGAGTGTGCACTTTTACAGGTGGCAGAATGTTTAGTACAGCAGTACACAGTAGTACATATACTGGAGCATACATGTAACATCTCGCTAGGCCTCTGACCTCCATACACTGTACAAACAGCTGAGATTTCATCATGTGTCCTGTCCTAGCCAGACCTTGCACTGTGGAATCCGGGAACATAGCAGTGACAGCAAATTGCATAAGGACGCCAGCACATGAACATTATACATGTGGGTGCACTGGCGGCAGAGCATGGAGAGTAAGGAATACCTATATACAGTACACTATCATTTTTCCCCTCACTATTGTTATATTGGAGGAGATCCTACAACTATTACACAGAAAACATCTCGCTGGAAAAGGATCTTTCAAAACCTTGATATTTTAATATTTAAAATGCTGTATCTGTGTGTGATCTGTTCTCTGAGCATGCACGAGTGTCCACGTAAAGGGCACTGTGGGTTACATCGCACAATGGCTGGGTAATTGGGCACCTATGGGTTCCAATGTATAGGTCAACCTTCAATAGGTCAACCCCATGTGGGGGGAAGCAGTCAATTTACCTCCAATCAAAATCCTGACGGTCGAAATCCCGACAGCAATTGAACGACGGTCAAAATCCCAACATGTACAAAATACAGACATTTAAATTACCTACAAGGTCAAAATACTGACATGTAAAATGCCGACAGGTCAAAATGCCGACGTGAGTTTTTCATTGAAACCATCCCAGTGGACCTGGAGGGGGAGTATAATAGTGTGCCGAGCACAGCGAGGCACCGTGCCTGAAGCATGGCGAGCGCAGCGAGCCGACGAGGTACACTTATATGGTGTCCATGTCGACATACACAAAAAAAACCCAGTGAAAATCGCATGTCGGTATTTTGACCTGTCGGCATTTTGCATGTCGGTATTTTGTCCATGTCGGTATTTTGACCGTCGGTCAATTGCTGTCGGGATTTCGACCGTCGGGATTTTGATTGGAGGTATTTCATACCGATCCCCATGTGGGGTAGGCGTGCATTAGGTTGACAGGGTCGCAAATCCACTGATTATGCTTACATATGGTTAGACATACCAAATGCCACCCAAAATGTTTTTTAAAATGTGTCGACCTTTTGACCTTATCGACCTTACCAACTGTCTACCTTTTGCCTGTTGACCTTTGAACCATGTCGTACCCAACTGCCATCTACTATATTTTGTGCTTGTGAAGCATATTAATTATTGCTGGGTTTTTCCCCCTTTATGATCAAACATCGTTCCACATTTTACAATACATCAACTCACATGGGAAGAAGAGCGAGTTTCATACGTATGGAGGTGTACATGATGTGGGGAATGTATGTTGGGTTTTGTATGGACAGGAAAGGTGTTTTAGACGTTGCAGTTGGGAGATACAAGGTTTTTTTTTTTACAACTTGTCTAAGCACACATACATATCACTATAGAGATGCTTAAATGAACCCCAAAATACTGCAATCATTTTTCATTTGATACCATATAAAAGCCCCCAGTACTTTGCTTTTGCCCACGAACAGCCTCCCATTGTCCCGCTACCTTAATTGACACTTTTTGGGGGTTCCAGATAATTTTCCCACTCTTCTTAACTGAATTGCAAGGGAATTGGGAACACACTTCATGAAAATAACCCATGAATGTGCCTAATGTTAACCCACATGCATATTCCTAATGTTAACTCACATACATAGGGAACGGAACCTGCAACTAATTAAATCGGCTCCTCGTTATGAATGGTGGTTGTGGGGGAAAAAATAAAATAAAAAAAAATAAGAATTTACTTACCGATAATTCTATTTCTCGGAGTCCGTAGTGGATGCTGGGGTTCCTGAAAGGACCATGGGGAATAGCGGCTCCGCAGGAGACAGGGCACAAAAAGTAAAGCTTTAGGATCAGGTGGTGTGCACTGGCTCCTCCCCCTATGACCCTCCTCCAAGCCTCAGTTAGGATACTGTGCCCGGACGAGCGTACACAATAAGGAAGGATTTATGAATCCCGGGTAAGACTCATACCAGCCACACCAATCACACTGTACAACCTGTGATCTGAACCCAGTTAACAGTATGATAACAGTGGAGCCTCTGAAAGATGGCTCACAACAATAATAACCCGATTTTTGTAACTATGTACAAGTATTGCAGATAATCCGCACTTGGGATGGGCGCCCAGCATCCACTACGGACTCCGAGAAATAGAATTATCGGTAAGTAAATTCTTATTTTCTCTATCGTCCTAGTGGATGCTGGGGTTCCTGAAAGGACCATGGGGATTATACCAAAGCTCCCAAACGGGCGGGAGAGTGCGGATGACTCTGCAGCACCGAATGAGAGAACTCCAGGTCCTCCTTAGCCAGGTTATCAAATTTGTAGGATTTTACAAACGTGTTTGCCCCTGACTAAATAGCCGCTCGGCAAAGTTGTAAAGCCGAGACCCCTCGGGCAGCCGCCCAAGATGAGCCCACCTTCCTTGTGGAATGGGCATTTACATATTTTGGCTGTGGCAGGCCTGCCACAGAATGTGCAAGCTGAATTGTATTACACATCCAACTAGCAAAAGTCTGCTTAGAAGCAAGAGCACCCAGTTTGTTGGGTGCATACAGGATAACAGCAAGTCAGTTTTCCTGACTCCAGCCGTCCTGGAACCTATATTTTCAGGGCCCTGACCACATCTAGCAACTTGGAGTCCTCCAAGTCCCTAGTAGGCGCAAGACACCACAATAAGCTGGTTCAGGTGAAACACTGACACCACCTTAGGGAGAGAACTGGGGACGAGTCCGCAGCTCTGCCCTGTCCGAATGGACAAACAGATATGGGCTTTTTTGAGAAAAAAAAACCACCAATTTGACACTCGCCTGGTCCAGGCCAGGTCCAAGAGCATGTTCACTTTTCATGTGAGATGCTTTAAATCCACAGATTTGACTGGTTTTAAACCAATGTGTTTTGAGGAATCCCAGAACTACGTTGAGATCCCACAGTGCCACTGGAGGCACAAAAGGGGGTTGTATATGCAATACTCCCTTGACAAACTTCTGGACTTCAGGAACTGAAGCCAATTCTTTCTGGAAGAAAAATCGACAGGGCCGAAATTTGAACCTTAATGGACCCCAATTTGAGGCCCATAGACACTCCTGTTTGCAGGAAATGCAGGAATCGACCGAGTTGAAATTTCTTCGTGGGGCCTTCCTGGCCTCACACCACGCAACATATTTTCGCCACATGTGGTGATAATGTTGTGCGGTCACCTCCTTTCTGGCTTTAACCAGGGTAGGAATGACCTCTTCCTGAATGCCTTTTCCCTTAGGATCCGGCGTTCCACCGCCATGCCGTCAAACGCAGCTGCGGTAAGTCTTGGAACAGACATGGTACTTGCTGAAACAAGTCCCTTCTTAGCGGCAGAGGCCATAAGTCCTCTGTGAGCATCTCTTGAAGTTCCGGGTACCAAGTCCTTCTTGGCCAATCCGGAGCCATGAGTATAGTTCTTACTCCTCTACGTCTTATAATTCTCAGTACCTTAGGTATGAAAAGCAGAGGATGGAACACATACACCGACTGGTACACCCACGGTGTTACCAGAACGTCCACAGCTATTGCCTGAGGGTCTCTTAACCTGGCGCAATACCTGTCCCGTTTTTTGTTCAGACGGGACGCCATCATGTCCACCTTTGGTAATTCCCAACGGTTTACAATCATGTGGAAAACTTCCCCATGAAGTTCCCACTCTGCCGGGTGGAGGTCGTGCCTACTGAGGAAGTCTGCTTCCCAGTTTCCATTCCCGGAATGAAACACTGCTGACAGTGCTATCACATGATTTTCCGCCCAGCGAAAAGTCCTTGCAGTTTTTGCCACTGCCCTCCTGCTTCTTGTGCCGCCCTGTCTATTTACGTGGGCGACTGCCGTGATGTTTTATCCCACTGGATCAATACCGGCTGACCTTGAAGCAGAGGTCTTGCTAAGCTTAGAGCATTATAAATTTACCCTTAGCTATATTTATGTGGAGAAAAGTCTCCAGACTTGATCACACTCCCTGGAAATTTTTTCCTTGTGTGACTGCTCCCCAGCCTCTCGGGCTGGCCTCCGTGGTCACCAACATCCAAAACTGAATGCCGAATCTGCGGCCCTCTAGAAGATGAGCACTCTGTAACCACCACAGGAGAGACACCCTTGTCCTTGGATATAGGGTTATCCGCTGATGCATCTGAAGATGCGATCCGGACCATTTGTCCAGCAGATCCCACTGAAAAGTTCTTGCATGAAATCTGCCGACTGGAATTGCTTCGAAGGAAGTCACCATTTTTTTACCATGGCCCTTGTGCAATGATGCACTGATTTTAGGAGGTTCCTGACTAGCTCGGATAACTCCCTGGCTTTCTCTTCCGGGAGAAACACCTTTTTCTGGACTGTGTCCAGAATCATCCCTAAGCACAGGAGACTTGTTGTCGGGATCAGCTGCGATTTTGGAATATTTAGAATCCACCCCTGCTGTTGTAACAGTATCCGAGATAGTGCTACTCCGACCTCCAACTGTTCCCTGGACTTTGCCCTTATCAGGAGATCGTCCAAGTAAGGGATAATTAAGACGCCTTTTCTTCGAAGAAGAACCATCATTTCGGCCATTACCTTGGTAAAGACCCGGGGTGCCGTGGACAATCCAAACGGCAGCGTCTGAAACTGATAGTGACAGTTCTGTACCACGAACCTGAGGTACCCTTAGTGATAAGGGCAAATTTGGGACATGGAGGTAAGCATCCCTGATGTCTCGGGACACCATATAGTCCCCTTCTTCCCGGTTCGTTATCACTGCTCTGAGTGACTCCATCTTGATTTGAACCTTTGTAAGTGTTCAAATTTTTTTAGATTTAGAATAGGTCTCACCTAGCCTTCTGGCTTCAGTACCACAATATAGTGTGGAATAATACCCCTTTTCTTGTTGTAGGAGGGGTAATTTAATTATCACCTGCTGGGAATACAGCTCGTGAATTGTTTCCCATACTGCCTCCTTGTCGGAGGGAGACCTTGGTAAAGCAGACTTCAGGAGCCTGCGCAGGGGAAACGTCTCGACATTCCAATCTGTACCCCTGGGATACTACTTGTAGGATCCAGGGGTCCTGTACGGTCTCAGCGTCATGCTGAGAGCTTGTCAGAAGCGGTGGAACGCTTCTGTTCCTGGGAATGGGCTGCCTGCTGCAGTCTTCTTCCCTTTCCTCTATCCCTGGGCAGATATGACTCTTATAGGGACGAAAGGACTGAAGCTGAAAAGACGGTGTCTTTTTCTGCAGAGATGTGACTTAGGGTAAAAAACGGTGGATTTTCCAGCAGTTGCCGTGGCCACCAGGTCCGATGGACCGACCCCAAATAACTCCTCTTCCTTTATACGGCAATACACCTTTGTGCCGTTTGGAATCTGCATCACCTGACCACTGTCGTGTCCATAAACATCTTCTGGCAGATATGGACATCGCACTTACTCTTGATGCCAGAGTGCAAATATCCCTCTGTGCATCTCGCATATATAGAAATGCATCCTTTAAATGCTCTATAGTCAATAAAATACTGTCCCTGTCAAGGGTATCAATATTTTTAGTCAGGGAATCCGACCAAGCCACCCCAGCTCTGCACATCCAGGCTGAGGCGATCGCTGGTCGCAGTATAACACCAGTATGTGTGTATATACTTTTTATGATATTTTCCAGCCTCCTGTCAGCTGGCTCCTTGAGGACGGCCCTATCTATAGACGGTACCGCCACTTGTTCTGATAAGCGTGTGAGCGCCTTATCCACCCTAAGGGGTGTTTCCCAACGCGCCCTAACTTCTGGCGGGAAAGGGTATACCGCCCATATTTTCTATCGGGGGGAACCCACGCATCATCACACACTTCATTTAATTTATCTGATTCAGGAAAAACTACGGTAGTTTTTTCACATCCCACATAATACCCTCTTTTGTGGTACTTGTAGTATCAGAAATATGTAACACCTCCTTCATTGCCCTTAACGTGTGGCCCTAATAAGGAATACGTTTGTTTATTCACCGTCGTCACTGGATTCAGTGTCCCTGTCTGTGTCTGTGTCGACCGACTAAAGTAAACGGGCGTTTTAAAACCCCTGACGGTGTTTTTGAGACGTCTGGACCGGTACTAATTGTTTGTCGGCCGTCTCATGTCGTCAACCGACCTTGCCGCGTGTTGACATTATCACGTAATTCCCTAAATAAGCCATCCATTCCGGTGTCGACTCCCTAGAGAGTGACATCACCATTACAGGCAATTGCTCCGCCTCCTCACCAACATCGTCCTCATACATGTCGACACACACGTACCGACACACAGCACACACACAGGGAATGCTCTGATAGAGGACAGGACCTACTAGCCCTTTGGAGAGACAGAGGGAGAGTTTGCCAGCACACACCAAAAACGCTATAATTATATAGGGACAACCTTATATAAGTGTTTTCCCTTATAGCATCTTTTTTATATATTTCTAACGCCAAATTAGTGCCCCCCCTCTCTGTTTTAACCCTGTTTCTGTAGTGCAGTGCAGGGGAGAGCCTGGGAGCCTTCCCTCCAGCCTTTCTGTGAGGGAAAATGGCGCTGTGTGCTGAGGAGATAGGCCCCGCCCCTTTTTCGGCGGCCTCGTCTCCCGCTCTTAACGGATTCTGGCAGGGGTTAAATATCTCCATATAGCCCCCGGAGGCTATATGTGAGGTATTTTTAGCCAAAAATAGGTTTTCATTGCCTCCCAGGGCGCCCCCCTTCCAGCGCCCTGCACCCTCAGTGACTGCCGTGTGAAGTGTGCTGAGAGGAAATGGCGCACAGCTGCAGTGCTGTGCGCTACCTTAAGAAGACTGAGGAGTCTTCATGCCGCCGATTCTGGACCTTCTTCTTGTTTCAGCATCTGCAAGGGGGCCGGCGGCGAGGCTCCGGTGACCATCCAGGCTGTACCTGTGATCGTCCCTCTGGAGCTAATGTCCAGTAGCCAAAGAAGCCAATCCATCCTGCACGCAGGTGAGTTCACTTCTTCTCCCCTAAGTCCCTCGTTGCAGTGATCCTGTTGCCAGCAGGACTCACTGTAAAATAAAAAACCTAAGCTAAACTTTTCTAAGCAGCTCTTTAGGAGAGCCACCTAGATTGCACCCTTCTCGGCCGGGCACAAAAATCTAACTGAGGCTTGGAGGAGGGTCATAGGGGGAGGAGCCAGTGCACACCACCTGATCCTACAGCTTTACTTTTTGTGCCCTGTCTCCTGCGGAGCCGCTATTCCCCATGGTCCTTTCAGGAACCCCAGCATCCACTAGGACGATAGAGAAAGAAACTTTATTTAGTTAAGGGATTTTATTTTTAAATTACGTTGATAGATCTCCCCTGCACACTACTGTTACTAGGGGTAATTCAGAGTTGATCGCAGCAGCAAATTGTTTTTGCCCAACTGCTAACAAATTTGCTGCTGCGATCAACTCTGAATTTCCCTCACTAACCGCAGTTCATGTGTGACCCACATTACTCTGGATCGCATAGTTAATAATTAGTAACAAAGAAGATTCAATGAAGAAGACTTATCATAAACTAATATTGGGGTCCACACCACATCATGGTGTCACCAGTTTCCCAGACTTCTTTAGCTGCCCTGCATTTATCACAAGGCTTTTACTTTGCAGGCTGTGCACCAGGGATGAAGGGTGCAGGACCCAATGTGGATTCATGGAGCCCTTGGCGCAGCCAATGACATATGATGGCCCACTCATGTCACTCATTGACAGCCCAGGACATAAGAGGGCAGTAATAACGTACTGCTGCCATTACGGGCCCACAGAAATTTACGTTGGGATCACAATGAAGACCATCCAGCTCACATAAATTTACCATGGCCAGCCGCATGACGGTTACTGAGCAATCACCAGCCCACACTAACTGCTCTATATAAAATACAATAGAAAATGTTTATAAACCAGCCATTCACACAGTCCGCATTCAGACGCAGGGTAGAAGAAAGTCATTTCAGCACGTGAATACTGAAAACAAATACAGACATATCCCAATTTACACCTATGGAATTCAGATATTTTCCATAACGTGCTCTAATGACCTGATTTTCTACTTTATACCACAAAATGTACCAAGAACAGTAATCTGTGCACTTATGGCCAAACCCAGGATTCTTAGGGGTATATTCAATTAGGGTCGGATCCATTCCGACATGCATTTTAAAATGTCGAATTGAGATGAGGGACCCAGAGGAGGAGAGGGGAGGGGAGGGGAGAGGGGGGGGGGGACAACAGCCGCGGGGACAGCCGCTCCAGCAAGCGTGACCTCACTTGCTGGAGCCGGGTGGACGATGCCATGAGCGGCGCGGTTGTGAGACATCCTGCTGCAGCGCTGTGCCGTAGCGCTGCTCTCCCCTGTATGCCTGCGGTTGTCCCCCGTCTCCCTGCGGCTCCCCCCCCCCTCTCCTCCTCTGGGTGCCACATCTCGGTCCGACATTTTTTTATGTCGGACTGAGATGGTCAGAAACGGGGGCAAATCCTGTCGAATTTGGCCCCGTTTCACTCAAAAGTACGTGAATCGGCAGCTATACCGCCGATTCACGTACTATTCGACAAGTCGAATTCCACGACTTGTCGAATAAAAACTGCTGGGGCTGAATAGGTCGAATCACGATTCGACCTTAAAAAGTCAAAAATTGGCATCTTTTCGACAGACGGCAGTTTTCGACCCTAATTGAATATACCCCTTAGGTTTTAAACTATTCTAATCCTTTCCTATTAAACTCAACATTTCAGTTTCCTTTTTTGTGTTATGTACCAGGGAATAACATACTTAAATTCTACAGGCACTAAAATGACCTAATGTGGGTGTTAGTATCTAAAATGATCTAGTTTGCCTATTAGAACCTAAAAATACCTAATCCTGTAATTGAAACGATATAAGTGTACTGTGGAAAAGCGTGGAATGAGTAGGTTTCATGTGTAATTCACATATACAGATGTGTCCCGTTACAGCCTGGCTGTGTAGCATACGCAGCACGACTGCCGGCTCCCCAGATTCGCAGGAGTGAGAGTACGGCGCACCCACGATCCATTCGCTTCTATGCTGATGCAAATGGATTGCAGCCTCCCGTGGGATAGCGCTCCTTCACGGTAGCAAATGCTGCAAGGAAGTAGAACACCACATCTGTAATAAAGGCACAGTGTTTCACACATAATATGTTGCGTGGTTTTGCTTTATTTCCATACAACGTATAAATTCCTAAACTGAAATTTTTCAAACCTATAAAATCCTAAAACATAGATTTAAAAAAACAAACTAATTTTAGTTTTTGAGAGCCTAAAAATATGGGGCCTGCTTATTACACTATAGGTTACTGTGTTTGGTACACTGTAGCTCAGCGGTGGCCAACCTGTGGCTCTTGAGGCACATGTGGCTCTTTCTTTATTGAAATGTGGCTCCCGACACTCGAGGTCCACAACAGATCTGGAAACCGCTGCACTCCAGCCAGACACGCAGCAGCTCTATGGGGACTGACAACTGAGGGAGCCAGATACTAGAGTTGAGACACCCACCGGCAAACAGAGGACAAATAAGGCGCTGCTGCAATGGCAAGAGTTGGGGGACTGTAGTGACACATAAGAGTGGGCTGGAGTGACACAAGGGGGAGCTGACTGGAGTGACACAGGAGTGTCCTGGCAGGAGTGACACATGGGGGAGCTAACTGGAGTGACAGGAGGGTGCTGGCAGGAGTAACACACAGGGGAGCTGGCTGGAGTGAAACATGGGGGATCACATGATCTCCAAGTGCCGCCCGTCCACACACAGTGAACGGGCTCCCGTTCACACCGCACAACGAGACGGGTTGAACACGTGTTAAACCATGCTCGCTATCCGAGTTGGAATACCGGGTCACTCTACCCGGTAATTCAACCCTGGCACCTTTCAGACCGCATGTGAACACGGATTATGCGCGTTTATCTGCCAATAGTGGTCGGTCTGAAAGGGGTATGAGCCATACCTATTGATGTCAGTGAATGTGGACTTTCCCAGGCTCCCTAACAATTCTGTTAGGTCCCGGATTTGGCTCACTAAGGATCATTCACAAACCACAGAAATAAGGACCTGCAATGCTTCTTTCTGTACACAGTTGCGTCTTCCTGTCTAAGCAGAAAGAGTTTTTATTTCTTAACCAAGGTTAAGAAAGGATCAGGCGCAAGGTGGGCTGGTGTTCTAATTATAGCAGCTGCTAAAAAACAGGTCTAGTCAGTCCTGAAAACACTATGCACAATAAACAACAAACAAAGTAGCAGCGCTGTGAGATGTAAATATAAACATAAATTCAAATCATTCAAAATGGTGGGAGAGATAAACACACGTGGAGCTGTATGAACTGAAGGTGAAAAAAAGGGGTTAATTTATTAAAATATCTCATACAATATGTCAATAAAATTGATATAGGATAATAAAATAAAAAAGTAAAATACAATGAGCAGGATCACTGTAGGGCTGCCTTAGTAAGACTATCCGTTTTCTTAATTAGTGTGGACTAAATGACGGTATTTTGAGTTAGGTGACAACTGGACTTTATAACACAGTTCTGATGGCATCAGTGCCACATGATTTACCGCTGGAGGAGGGGGTTCTCTGGATAGCGTCCCTTATGACGGGTGGAACCAATAACAGTCTTGTATCCTCACCAGTATGCGGAGTCCTCAGTGCTGAGTGGCAAAGGGTGTGTTGCCAGTTGACAGGTTATTCACCTTTTTCTCTGTGCGTGGTTCGTCAAAGTCCACTAAAGATCCGGATGTCGTGCATGCAGCTTTCAATTGAAGATGGTGATCCTGAAGCATAAACACCTGACGCGTTTCGCTGCAGTGCCTGCTGCTTTCTCAAAGGTGAAACGCGTCAGGTGTTTGACGAACCACGCACAGAGAAAAAGGTGAATAACCTGTCAACTGGCAACACACCCTTTGCCACTCAGCACTGAGGACTCCGCATACTGGTGAGGATACAAGACTGTTATTGGTTCCACCCGTCATAAGGGACGCTATCCAGAGAACCCCCTCCTCCAGCGGTAAATCATGTGGCACTGATGCCATCAGAACTGTGTTATAAAGTCCAGTTGTCACCTAACTCAAAATACCGTCATTTAGTCCACACTAATTAAGAAAACGGATAGTCTTACTAAGGCAGCCCTACAGTGATCCTGCTCATTGTATTTTACTTTTTTATTTTATTATCCTATATCAATTTTATTGACATATTGTATGAGATATTTTAATAAATTAACCCCTTTTTTTCACCTTCAGTTCATACAGCTCCACGTGTGTTTATCTCTCCCACCATTTTGAATGATTTGAATTTATGTTTATATTTACATCTCACAGCGCTGCTACTTTGTTTGTTGTTTATTGTGCATAGCGTCTTCCTGTCTGCCTGAAATAAAAGTGCATGCCCCCCAGCTCTGGGTCCTGGCACCCCTTCCACTCACAAATATAATCTGGTCCTACAATACAAAATCACCGCTTTGAATGTTGCAGTAAAACTAGGTGTGATGCCCTGACCACTACCCTGCAAGGAATCCGTACATGGGATGGTGAAATCTTTTGCACCCCTGCAGATGCTGACCACTTGGCGCACAGATCTGAGCCCTTCCCAATACATTTGCAGTAAAAGGAGCACAACATCATAAAATGGGTCAGGATGGGGATTTTCACTTATTCAGCTGGTAATGGACCTTTGCTGGCTCCTGGTTTCTAGATTATTTCCCTACCCGTTTAATGCTGGGCATACACGCTACAATTATCTGTCCAGACCCACCCCTGCCCCCCATACAGTGTGTATGGCAGAGCCGACCCCCCCCCCCCCGTCCGCCATACAGTGTATATGGCAGAGCCGACCCCCCCTGCCCCCCATACAGTGTATATGGCAGAGCAGACTCCCCCCTGCCCCCATACAGTGTATTTGGCAGAGCAGATCCCTCCTGCCCCCCATACAGTGTATATGGCAGAGCCGACCCTCCCCTGCCCCCCATACAGTGTATATGGCAGAGCCGACCCTGCCCCCCATACAGTGTACATGGCAGAGCCGACCTCCCCCCATACAGTGTACATGGCAGAGCCGACCTCCCCCCATACAGTGTACATGGCAGAGCCGACCTCCCCCCATACAGTGTATATGGCAGAGCCGACCTCCCCCCGTACAGTGTATATGGCAGAGCCGACCTCCCCCCGTACAGTGTATATGGCAGAGCCGACCTCCCCCCGTACAGTGTATATGGCAGAGCCGACCTCCCCCCGTACAGTGTATATGGCAGAGCCGACCTCCCCCCGTACAGTGTATATGGCAGAGCAGACCTCCCCCCGTACAGTGTATATGGCAGAGCAGACCTCCCCCCGTACAGTGTATATGACAAAGCTGACACCCCCCACCCCATACAGTGTATATGACAGAGCTGACCCCCCCATACAATGTATATGACAGAGCCGACACCCCCCCCCATACAGTGTATATGACAGAGCCGACACCCCCCCCATACAGTGTATATGACAGAGCCGACCCCCCCCCCTGTCCGCCATACAGTGTATATGGCAGAGCCGACCCCCCCTGCCCCCCATACAGTGTATATGGCAGAGCAGACCCCCCCTGCCCCCCATACAGTGTATTTGGCAGAACAGATCCCTCCTGCCCCCCATACAGTGTATATGACAGAGCCGACCCTCCGCTGCCCCCCATACAGTGTATATGACAGAGCCGACCCTCCGCTGCCCCCCATACAGTGTATATGGCAGAGCCGACCCTCCGCTGCCCCCCATACAGTGTATATGGCAGAGCCGACCCTCGCCTGCCCCCCATACAGTGTATATGACAGAGCTGACCCCCCCCATACAATGTATATGACAGAGCTGACACCCCCCCATACAGTGTATATGGCAGAGCCGACCTCCCCCATACAGTGTATATGGCAGAGCAGACCTCCCCCCATACAGTGTATATGGCAGAGCAGACCTCCCCCCATACAGTGTATATGGCAGAGCAGACCTCCCCCCATACAGTGTATATGGCAGAGCAGACCTCCCCCCATACAGTGTATATGGCAGAGCAGACCTCCCCCATACAGTGTATATGGCAGAGCAGACCTCCCCCCATACAGTGTATATGGCAGAGCAGACCTCCCCCCATACAGTGTATATGGCAGAGCAGACCTCCCCCATACAGTGTATATGGCAGAGCAGACCTCCCCCCATACAGTGTATATGGCAGAGCAGACCTCCCCCCATACAGTGTATATGGCAGAGCAGACCTCCCCCCATACAGTGTATAATGCAGAGCAGACCTCCCCCCATACAGTGTATATGGCAGAGGAGACCTCCCCCGATACAGTGTATATGGCAGAGCAGACCTCCCCCCATACAGTGTATATGGCAGAGCAGACCTCCCCCCATACAGTGTATATGGCAGAGCAGACCTCCCCCCATACAGTGTATATGGCAGAGCAGACCTCCCCCCATACAGTGTATATGGCAGAGCTGACCCACCCATACAGTGTATATGGCAGAGCTGACCCACCCATACAGTGTATATGACACAGCTGACCCCCCCCTCCCCCCATACAGTGTATATGGCAGAGCAGACACCCCCCCCCCCATACAGTGTATATGGCAGAGCAGACCTCCCCCGTACAGTATGTATGGCAGAGCAGACCTCCCCCCATACAGTGTATATGACAGAGCTGACCTCCCCCCATACAGTGTATATGGCAGAGCAGACCTCCCCCCATACAATGTATATGACAGAGCTGACCCTCCCATACAATGTATATGACAAAGCTGACACCCCCCCACCCCATACAGTGTATATGACAGAGCTGACCCCCCCATACAATGTATATGACAGAGCTGACACCCCCCCCCATACAGTGTATATGACAGAGCTGACACCCCCCCCCCCCCCATACAGTGTATATGGCAGAGCAGATACCACCACACACACACCCACCCACACACCCTCATACAGTGTGCAGTATATGGCAATGCAGAGCCCCCCCCCCCCCCCCCCCAAAGTGTATATGGCAGAGCGGACCCCCCCATAAAGTGTACAATATATGACAGAGCTGACACCCCCCCCCATACAGTGTATATGACAGAGCTGACACCCCCCCCCCCCATACAGTGTATATGGCAGAGCAGATACCACCACACACACACCCACCCACACACCCTCATACAGTGTGCAGTATATGGCAATGCAGAGCCCCCCCCCCCCAAAGTGTATATGGCAGAGCGGACCCCCCCATAAAGTGTACAATATGGCAGAGCAGACCCCCCCCCCCCCCATACAGTGTATATGGTGCATGGCAGAGCAGACCCCCCCTCCCCCATACAGTGTACAGTATATGGCAGAGCAGACCCCCCATACAGTGTATATGGCAGCGCAGACGCCCCCGTACAGTGTACAATATGGCAGAGCAGACACCCCCTCAGGAGGGCCGCAGTTTGGACATGCCTGGTGTATATGGTATATGGCAGAGCAGACCCCCCCACCATACAGTGTACAGTATATGGCAGAGCAGACCCCCCCATCAGTGTATATGACAGAGCTGACCCCCCGCCCATACAATGTATATGACAGAGCTGACCCTCCCATACAATGTATATGACAGAGCTGACACCCCCCCATACAGTGTATATGACAGAGCTGACACACCCCCCCCCCCCCCCATACAGTGTATATGGCAGAGCAGATACCCACCCACACACCCTCATACAGTGTGCAGTATATGGCAATGCAGAGCCCCCCCCCAAGTGTATATGGCAGAGCGGACCCCCCCCCCCCCCATAAAGTGTACAGTATATGGCAGAGCAGACCCCCCTTCCCCCACCCCATACAGTGTATATGGTATATTGCAGAGCAGACCCCCCCCCCCCATACAGTGTACAGTATATGGCAGAGCAGACACCCCATACAGTGTATATGGCAGAGCAGACGCCCCCATGCTGTGGATATGGTAAATATACCTGTCCATAGACCTTACTTTGCTTCTTCATGTAGACATGGGGGTCGGAGGCCAGGGCCAGGATGTTGCCGATAAGGGGCAGGCCGGTGGGGCCGGGCGGGAAGCCCCGGGGTCTCCTCTGCTTCAGGATGTGCCTGACGGTGGAGACGGCGATCAGCAGCGCGGCGGAGGCGGCCAGGACCCCCAGCAGCTGAGCCCAGGACCACATGTCCCGCTCCATGGAGCCCGCAGCCACGTCACAGCGAGCCCGCTCTCATCCCCGGCCACAGCCAGTCACTGTCAGTCAGAGGCAGCAGGACTCAGGAGCAGCGGCGGCCGGTTTCCTCAGTAACCCCGTGTGTGAGCGACTGACGTCACCGGGCCATGTGACTGCATCACGTGGTGCACACACTGCTGCTGCTGCTGCTGCTGCTGCTGCTGGGTCACTGAGTGCGCCTAACAGTGGTGTCATCATGTGCCCGGCAGTGGGCACCGCTCTGTGTCAGGGGGCATGTGTGGGGAAATCTGCTGAGCAGGACAATAACTAAGGGAAAATCTGCTGGACAGGGGATAATGTGAGGAAATAGCTGGTGGCAGTGGGTAATGTGAGGCAAAAGCTGGTGGGCAGGGGGTAATGTGAGGGAAAAGCTGGTGGCAGGGGGTAATGTGAAGGAAAGGCTAGTGGGCAGTTGGAAATGTAAGGAAAGAGCTGGTGTCAGTGTAATGTGAGGGAATAGCTGGTGGCCAGTTGGAAATGTGAGGGAAAAGCTGGTGGGCAGGGGGTAATGTGAGGGAAAAGCTGGTGGGCAGGGGGTAATGTGAGGGAAAAGCTGGTGGCCAGTTGGAAATGTGAGGGAAAAGCTGGTGGCAGGGGGTAATGTGAGGGAAAAGCTGGTGGGCAGGGGGTAATGCGAGGGAAAAGCTGGCGGCAGGGGGTAATGTGAGGGAAAAGCTGGTGGCCAGTTGGAAATGTGATGGAAAAGCTGGTGGGCAGGGGGTAATGTGAGGGAAAAGCTGGTGGGCAGGGGGTAATGTGAGGGAAAAGCTGGTGGCAGAGGGTAATGTGAGGGAAAAGCTGGTAGCAGGGGGTAATGTGAGGGAAAAGCTGGTGGGCAGGGGGTAATGTGAGGGAAAAGCTGGTGGCCAGTTGGAAATGTGAGGGAAAAGCTGGTGGCAGGGGGTAATGTGAGGGAAAAGCTGGTGGGCAGGGGGTAATGTGAGGGAAAAGCTGGTGGCAGAGGGTAATGTGAGGGAAAAGCTGGTGGCAGGGGGTAATGTGAGGAAAAAGCTGGTAGCAGGGGGTAATGTAAGGGAAAAGCTGGTGACCAGTTGGAAATGTGAGGGAAAAGCTGGTGGCAGAGGGTAATGTGAGGGAAAAGCTGGTGGGCAGGGGGTAATGTGAGGGAAAAGCTGGTGGCAGGGGGTAATGTGAGGGAAAAGCTGGTGGCCAGTTGGAAATGTGATGGAAAAGCTGGTGGGCAGGGGGTAATGTGAGGGAAAAGCTGGTGGGCAGGGGGTAATGTGAGGGAAAAGCTGGTGGCAGAGGGTAATGTGAGGGAAAAGCTGGTGGCAGGGGGTAATGTGAGGAAAAAGCTGGTAGCAGGGGGTAATGTAAGGGAAAAGCTGGTGACCAGTTGGAAATGTGAGGGAAAAGCTGGTGGGCAGGGGGTAATGTGAGGGAAAAGCTGGTGGCAGGGAGTAATGTGAGGAAAAAGCTGGTGGCAGCGGGGAATGTGAGGAAAAAGCTGGTGGCAGGGGGTAATGTGAGGGAAAAGCTGGTGGGCAGGGGGTAATGTGAGGGAAAAGCTGGCGGCAGGGGGTAATGTGAGGGAAAAGCTGGTGGCCAGTTGGAAATGTGATGGAAAAGCTGGTGGGCAGGGGGTAATGTGAGGGAAAAGCTGGTGGGCAGGGGGTAATGTGAGGGAAAAGCTGGTGGCAGAGGGTAATGTGAGGGAAAAGCTGGTGGCAGGGGGTAATGTGAGGAAAAAGCTGGTAGCAGGGGGTAATGTAAGGGAAAAGCTGGTGACCAGTTGGAAATGTGAGGGAAAAGCTGGTGGGCAGGGGGTAATGTGAGGGAAAAGCTGGTGGCAGGGAGTAATGTGAGGAAAAAGCTGGTGGCAGCAGGGAATGTGAGGAAAAAGCTGGTGGCAGGGGGTAATGTGAGGGAAAAGCTGGTGGCCAGTTGGAAATGTGAGGGAAAAGCTGGTGGGCAGGGGGTAATGTGAGGGAAAAGCTGGTGGCAGAGGGTAATGTGAGGGAAAAGCTGGTGGGCAGGGGGTAATGGGAGGGAAAAGCTGGTGGCAGGGGGTAATGTGAGGGAAAAGCTGGTGGCCAGTTGGAAATGTGATGGAAAAGCTGGTGGGCAGGGGGTAATGTGAGGGAAAAGCTGGTGGGCAGGGGGTAATGTGAGGGAAAAGCTGGTGGCAGAGGGTAATGTGAGGGAAAAGCTGGTGGCAGGGGGTAATGTGAGGAAAAAGCTGGTAGCAGGGGGTAATGTAAGGGAAAAGCTGGTGACCAGTTGGAAATGTGAGGGAAAAGCTGGTGGGCAGGGGGTAATGTGAGGGAAAAGCTGGTGGCAGGGAGTAATGTGAGGAAAAAGCTGGTGGCAGCTGGGAATGTGAGGAAAAAGCTGGTGGCAGGGGGTAATGTGAGGGAAAAGCTGGTGGCCAGTTGGAAATGTGAGGGAAAAGCTGGTGGGCAGGGGGTAATGTGAGGGAAAAGCTGGTGGCAGAGGGTAATGTGAGGGAAAAGCTGGTGGCAGGGGGTAATGTGAGGAAAAAGCTGGTAGCAGGGGGTAATGTAAGGGAAAAGCTGGTGGCAGGGGGTAATGTGAGGAAAAAGCTGGTGGCAGGGGGTAATGTGAGGGAAAAGCTGGTGGCCAGTTGGAAATGTGAGGGAAAAGCTGGTGGGCAGGGGGTAATGTGAGGAAAAAGCTGGTGGCAGGGGGGAATGTGAGGAAAAAGCTGGTGGCAGGGGGTAATGTGAGGGAAAAGCTGGTGGCCAGTTGGAAATGTGAGGGAAAAGCTGGTGGGCAGGGGGGAATGTGAGGAAAAAGCTGGTGGACAGGCGGTTAATGTGAGGGAAAAGCTGGTGGGGGCAGGGGGCAGTGTGAGGGAAAAGCTGGCGGGCAGGGGGTAAATGTGAGTGAAAAGCTGGAGGGGGCAGGTGGTAATGTGAGGGAAAAGCTGGTGGCAGGGGGTAATGTGATGGAAAAGTGGGTGGGCAGGGGGTAATGTGAGGAAAAAGCTGGTGGCAGGGGGTAATGTGAGGAAAAAGCTGGTGGCAGGGGGTAAATGTGAGGGAAAAGCTGGTGGGCGGGGGGTAAATCGAGGGAAAAGCTGGTGGGCAGGGGGTAAATGTGAGGGAAAAGCTGGTGGCAGGGAGTAAATCGAGGGAAAAGCTGGTGGCAGTGGGTAAATGTGAGGGTAAAGCTGGTGGCAGGGGGTAAATCGAGAGAAAAGCTGGTGGGCAGGGGGTAATATGAGGAAAAAGCTGGTGGAAACTCCCACCACCCAGAGCTTTCATCCCCTTTCAGTCTAGGACTTTGGGTTTAACCAATTCTATCTGACTACCCCATGCCATTCACTTGATACCCGGTGCGGCTGCGCTCCCTGATCAGTTTTGGCTTCTTCAGATCGAGGCACCCGGATCGGTAGCGTCTAGTTTCTCTTCGTGCAGAGGACCTTTCCCATAACCCCCTGGGTCCATGTCACATTCTATTTGGAATAGAAAAGTGTGGCGAGCGGAGTGGAGCGAGACACCGAGCCCGATGCGTGGCGAGCGAAGCGAGCCCGCTAGGGTCCAATGCTGCATAGAAAAAATAAATACCCCAAACGATCGGAGAACGAAGAAAACATTTATGAGCTGTAAGGGCGGAAGTTCTCTCCTGCCCACTCGTTTTGTCACGTCCAGGTCCTTTGCACGAAGGCAATATAGACACAACCCACCTGGATCTCTCCCTGACTCCCACATCCCCATATCCCACTATCTGGCCATCCTCTGATTCTAGTGTCCCACATCAAACCCCTGTTCCTGCTGTTGTTTTGCCTTGTTTTCTCCTCTCTACTCTTTGCGCTGGACTTGTCTGCATCTCCCTCAAGCTCTCATATTTCTCTATCGTCCTAGTGGATGCTGGGGTTCCTGAAAGGACCATGGGGGAATAGCGGCTCCGCAGGAGACAGGGCACAAAAAGTAAAGCTTTAGGATCAGGTGGTGTGCACTGGCTCCTCCCCCTATGACCCTCCTCCAAGCCAGTTAGATTTTGTGCCCGGCCGAGAAGGGTGCAATCTAGGTGGCTCTCCTAAAGAGCTGCTTAGGAAAGTTTAGCTTAGGTTTTTTATTTTACAGTGAGTCCTGCTGGCAACAGGATCACTGCAACGAGGGACTTAGGGGAGAAGAAGTGAACTCACCTGCGTGCAGGATGGATTGGCTTCTTGGCTACTGGACATCAGCTCCAGAGGGACGATCACAGGTACAGCCTGGATGGTCACCGGAGCCTTGCCGCCGGCCCCCTTGCAGATGCTGAAGTAAGAAGAACATCACGGCAGTCGCCCACGTAAACAGACAGGGCGACACAAGAAGCAGAAGGGCAATGGCAGAAACTGCAAGGACTTTTCGCTGGGCGGAAATTCATGTGATAACACTGTCAGCAGTTTTTCATCCCGGGAATGGAAACTGGGAAGCAGACTTCCTCAGCACGACCTCCACCCGGGAGAGTGGAAACTTCATTGAGAAGTTTTTTCCACATGATTGTAAACCGTTGGGAAATACCAAAGGTGGACATGATGGCGTCCCGTCTGAACAAAAAACGGGACAGGTATTGCGCCAGGTCAAGGGACCCTCAGGCAATAGATGTGGACGTTCTGGTAACACCGTGGGTGTACCAGTCGGTGTATGTGTTCCCTCCTCTGCTTCTCATACCTAAGGTGCTGAGAATTATAAGACGTAGAGGAGTAAGAACTATACTCATGGCTCCGGATTGGCCAAGAAGGACTTGGTACCCGGAACTTCAAGAGATGCTTACAGAGGTCTTATGGCCTCTGCCGCTAAGAAGGGACTTGCTTCAGCAAGTACCATGTCTGTTCCAAGACTTACCGCAACTGCGTTTGTCGGCATGGCGATGGAAAGCCGGATCCTAAGGGAAAAAAGGCATTCCGGAAGAGGTCATTCCTACCCTGGTCAAAGCCAGAAAGGAGGTGACCGCACAACATTATCACCACGTGTGGCGAAAATTTGTTGCGTGGTGTGAGGCCAGGAAGGCCCCACAAAGAAATTTCAACTCGGTCGTTTCCTGCATTTCCTGCAAACAGGAGTGTCTATGGGCCTCAAATTGGGGTCCATTAAGGTTCAAATTCGGCCCTGTAAATTTTCTTCCAGAAAGAATTGGCTTCAGTTCCTGAAGTCCAGAAGTTTGTCAAGGGAGTATTGCATATACAAACCCCTTTTTTTTTGTGCCTCCAGTGGCACTGTGGGATCTCAACGTAGTTCTGGGATTTCTCAAATCACATTGGTTTAAAACCAGTCAAATATGTGGATTTGCAGCATCTCACATAAAAAGTGACCATGCTCTTGGCCCTGGCCTGGACCAGGCGAGTGTCAAATTGGTGGTTTTTTCTCAAAAAAGCCCATATCTGTTTGTCCATTCGGACAGGGCAGAGCTGCGGACTCGTCCCCAGTTCTCTCCCTAAGGTGGTGTCAGTGTTTCACCTGAACCAGCTTATTGTGGTGCCTTGCACCTACTAGGGACTTGGAGGACTCCAAGTTGCTAGAAGTTGTCAGGGCCCTGAAAATATATTCCAGGACAGCTGGAGTCAGAAAATCTGACTCGCTGTTTATACTGTATGCACCCAACAAGTTGGGTGCGCCTGCTTCTAAGCAGTCGATTGCTCGTTGGATTTGTAACACAATTCAACTTGCACATTCTGAGGCAGGCCTGCCACAGTCTAAATCGGTTAAGGCCCATTCCACAAGGAAGGTGGGCTCATCTTGGGCGGCTGCCCGAGAGGTCTCGGCATTACAACTCTGCCGAGCAGCTACGTGGTCAGGGGAGAACACGTTTGTAAAATTCTACAAATTTGATATCCTGGCAAAAGAGGACCTGGAGTTCTCTCATTCGGTGCTGCAGAGTCATCCGCACTCTCCCGCCCGTTTGGGAGCTTTGGTATAATCCCCATGGTCCTTTCAGGAACCCCAGCATCCACAAGGACGATAGAGAAAATAAGAATTTACTTACCGATAATTCTATTTCTCGGAGTCCGTAGTGGATGCTGGGCGCCCATCCCAAGTGCGGATTATCTGCAATACTTGTACATAGTTACAAAAATCGGGTTATTATTGTTGTGAGCCATCTTTTCAGAGGCTCCGCTGTTATCATACTGTTAACTGGGTTTAGATCACAAGTTGTACGGTGTGATTGGTGTGGCTGGTATGAGTCTTACCCGGGATTCAAAATTCCTCCCTTATTGTGTACGCTCGTCCGGGCACAGTACCTAACTGGCTTGGAGGAGGGTCATAGGGGGAGGAGCCAGTGCACACCACCTGATCCTAAAGCTTTACTTTTTGTGCCCTGTCTCCTGCGGAGCCGCTATTCCCCCATGGTCCTTTCAGGAACCCCAGCATCCACTACGGACTCCGAGAAATAGAATTATCGGTAAGTAAATTCTTATTATTTTGTTTAATTACTTCTTGCCTGTTATACCTCCCGTCACTTAACGAACATTTTATTGGTTTTATTAAGTACATTTCTGCAGTGGGGTACACTGGTATTCCACAGGGAATAACATCGGGGTGTAGAGTTGTCTCTTGATCCAAGGCACCAACAGACTAAAGCTTTGACTGTTCCCAGGATGCACTGCAGCACCTCCTCTATAGCCCTGCCTCCAGGCACTGGAGCTCAGTTTGTAAGTTGGGCACTAACGGGGAAGGGGGGGGGGGGGGGGGGCCTTGAAAAGAGCTTTTTAAGAAGACATTCTGACATGCTGTGCTGCGGCTCCATCACCTCCCTCAGCGGCACTGCATACTCCCGCGGCCTGGTTCCTGGGTACTTGCAGCGGGGACGCACCAGTTTCTAGGCACACCACCGCTGCTGAATACTAAAAGACACCGCTGCTGCTCTCCTGATTTGCGTGACTGCACGACAGGGAGGAGGTAAAAGGGTCCCCCAGGTGGGACCCGCCGGTAAATCGCAATCCGGTTGCGGTCCCAGGAGACGAACCGCGCAGCTGGCGTGGACACTGTGGCCGTACAGGTACCCCACTATATCCACCAGGGCAGGAAGCACAGGTCGGATTTACTCAAATCCGTTTAATATAGGCTCCATAGTACCCGGTGGTGAAGTCCAGAAGAGGGGATAAAGCGCTGACCTGTAGCCCCTCCCCCAGCTCCGGGCGCCATCTACTGCTGGTGTTCCCGCCTTGGAGCTGCATCTCCCTCACTCCCTGAAGAAATTTTGGCACCATTACATAGCTGGGCTGATCTCCGGGACTGCTTTTTGCTGCTGGTGCGATCAACTAATCCCCGCCTATGGGGGAGTGTATTTTAGCTTAGCAGAGCTGCGAACGCTTGTGCAGCCCTGCTTAGTAGCTAAAAAAGTTTTGTGTAAAAGAAGACCAGCCCTATACCTACTTACCCTGTGCGACGATCTCAGCGATGCAGGTCCCGGCTTTGACGTCAGACATCCGCCCTCCGTTCTTCTGGACACGCCTGCGTTTTCCTTACCACTCCCCGAAAACGGCCAGCAACGGACAGGTGACGCCCCAAAACGCCTTCCTTCTGTCAATCTTCTTGCAGTCACCGCTGCGACCGCTTTCTTCGTTGCTAGCGTCATTGGCCGGCGACGCTGCGCATGCGCATTCCGGACCCATTCGCGCCGTAGCGAAGAAACTCTGCATACGAACGGGCCGGAATTACCCCCTCTATTCTGTGTATCACACGTATTGCTGTCACTATATTCTGTACCCTGGGGGGCTAAGTGCGTCAGGGTCTCATTTAAAATATAGGCCCTCATTCCGAGTTGTTCGCTCGCAAGCTGCTTTTAGCAGCATTGCACACGCTAAGCCGCCGCCTACTGGGAGTGAATCTTAGCATAGCAAAATTGTGAACGAAAGATTCTCAAAATTGCGAATAGAAATTTCTGAGCAGTTTCTGAGTAGCTCGGGACTTACTCTGCCACTGCGATCAGTTCAGTCAGTTTCGTTCCTGGTTTGACGTCACAAACACACCCAGCGTTCGCCCAGACACTCCCCCGTTTCTCCAGCCACTCCCGCGTTTTTCCCAGAAACTGCAGCGTTTTTTCACACAGTCCCATAAAACGGCCAGTTTCCGCCCAGAAACACCCACTTCCTGTCAATCACACTCCGATCACCAGAACGAAGAAAAAACCTTGTAATGCCGTGAGTAAAATACCAAACTTCTTAGCAAATTTACTTGGCGCAGTCGCAGTGCGAACATTGCGCATGCGCAATTAGCGGAAAATCGCTGCGATGCGAAGAAAATTACCGAGCGAACAACTCGGAATGACCACCATAGTGTTCCACAGGATATACTGTTTTGTATTTTTCTTACGTCCTAGAGGATGCTGGGGTCCACATTAGTACCATGGGGTATAGATGGGTCCACTGGGAGCCAATGGCACTTTAAGAGTTTGAGAGTGTGGGCTAGCTCCTCCCTCTATGCCCCTCCTACCAGACTCAGTTTAGAAAATGTGCCCGGAGGAGCCGGTCACAGGTAGGGGAGCTCCATAGGAGTTCTTTTAGTTTTATTATTTTTAATAGAGTTTAGGCACAGGGAGGCTGCTGGCAACAGCCTCCCTGCTTCGAGAGACTAAGGGCTGTAACACACACTCCGGTTTTTCCCGGATGGCAAAAAGCCGGACAAACTTTGTCCGGCTTTTTGCCATCCGGGAGAAACCGGCAGAGTCTGTCACACAGGACGGCTTTGAGCCGTGTGTGATGCTCTGCGCATGCGCAGCATTAGAGACGGCTTGGGAAAAAAACATTGTGTGTGAAAGCTACCCTTCACACACACGGTGTACTGGCTGCAAAGACGGCCAGGCACCCGCCCGGCAGCCGGACCTTCCAGTGGTGAGACCCGGCTGCAACCCGGCAGCCGGGCCGGGACCGTGCCGTGTGTAAGGACACATTGCGCTGCATGTGTCTTTACATCACGGCAGCGGTTTAAAGCCGGCCGGGTGTTTGCCGGGCGGCGCCAGCCGCCTCGTGTGTTTCGGCCCTAAGGGGGTGGAGTAGTGTCCGCCTTGCAGGGTCTGAGCTACTATCTCCGCTGACACTGAGATACTGAGGGGATCGAACGTTCCCCGCCACAGGGGATCACTCACCCTAGCAGCATGCCGCCACCCCCTTACAGAGCCAGAAGATCAGTTACGAGTTAGTCACCGACCCCTCCTGGCAAGCGGGGAGCGAGTGTGAAGATGGCGGCAACAGGGTATGGAGCGCAGCACTAACTACGCTACGGGGCTCATCGGTACATAGTGCAGTGCTGTGAGGGGCGCCCTGAGCCAGCGCCTACACCCTACACTGACCACCAAGCCTGTCAGTGTCCCAGGATCACTGCCAGCACTTTTCCTCAGGCCAGTATAATCTTCACAAGAGAGGGAAGCAGCACCATTAAAGGGGGTGGAGATTCTCAGAGCGGACCCAGCAGGATTCAGCACCATTTTCCTGCCTGCAGAAACGCTGTCAGTGAGAGCTGTTCCTCCAAATCAACTCCAGCTATCTTATACGGTACCAGGGGGTTGTAGAAGTGTGGGGGGGGGGGGGGGGGAGGCTGATATATCTGTACTGTGCAACTTATTAAGGTACACAGTAAGCGCTGGTTAGGGGTCTCCCTATCTTGTAGCGCTGTGTGTGCGTTGGCTCCAATCTCTGTGTCTCTCTTGCCATTCTTAGGGGAGAAACTGTTGTCTGACCTTCCCTGTGTGTGTGGAGTGTTTGTGGTCTCCATTAAGCTATGTCCAGGGACTCTGTGTCATATGCTGTAGAGGAGATGTCCTCTCAGGATGATCCCATTCCATGTAATCAGGATTGCACTGTGTTAGTGCAGGTCCCAGCAAGGGAGCCTGAGTGGTTAGCCTCTATTAAAAGTGTGATTTCTCAGATTTATACAAGAGATGAGCGCCGGAAATTTTTCGGGTTTTGTGTTTTGGTTTTGGGTTCGGTTCCGCGGCCGTGTTTTGGGTTCGACCGCGTTTTGGCAAAACCTCACCGAATTTTTTTTGTCGGATTCGGGTGTGTTTTGGATTCGGGTGTTTTTTTAAAAAAACCCTAAAAAACAGCTTAAATCATAGAATTTGGGGGTAATTTTGATCCCAAAGTATTATTAACCTCAAAAAACATAATTTACACTCATTTTCAGCCTATTCTGAACACATCACACCTCACAATATTATTTTTAGTCCTAAAATTTGCACCGAGGTCGCTGTGTGAGTAAGATAAGCGACCCTAGTGGCCGACACAAACACCGGGCCCATCTAGGAGTGGCACTGCAGTGTCACGCAGGATGGCCCTTCCAAAAAACCCTCCCCAAACAGCACATGACGCAAAGAAAAAAAGAGGCGCAATGAGGTAGCTGACTGTGTGAGTAAGATTAGCGACCCTAGTGGCCGACACAAACACCGGGCACATCTAGGAGTGGCACTGCAGTGTCACGCAGGATGTCCCTTCCAAAAAACCCTCCCCAAACAGCACATGACGCAAAGAAAAAAAGAGGCGCAATGAGGTAGCTGTGTGAGTAAGATTAGCGACCCTAGTGGCCGACACAAACACCGGGCCCATCTAGGAGTGGCACTGCAGTGTCACGCAGGATGTCCCTTCCAAAAAACCCTCCCCAATCAGCACATGATGCAAAGAAAAAGAAAAGAAAAAAGAGGTGCAAGATGGAATTATCCTTGGGCCCTCCCACCCACCCTTATGTTGTATAAACAAAACAGGACATGCACACTTTAACCAACCCATCATTTCAGTGACAGGGTCTGCCACACGACTGTGACTGATATGACGGGTTGGTTTGGACCCCCCCCAAAAAAGAAGCAATTAATCTCTCCTTGCACAAACTGGCTCTACAGAGGCAAGATGTCCACCTCATCTTCATCCTCCGATATATCACCGTGTACATCCCCCTCCTCACAGATTATCAATTCGTCCCCACTGGAATCCACCATCTCAGCTCCCTGTGTACTTTGTGGAGGCAATTGCTGCTGGTCAATGTCTCCGCGGAGGAATTGATTATAATTCATTTTAATGAACATCATCTTCTCCACATTTTCTGGATGTAACCTCGTACGCCGATTGCTGACAAGGTGAGCGGTGGCACTAAACACTCTTTCGGAGTACACACTTGTGGGAGGGCAACTTAGGTAGAATAAAGCCAGTTTGTGCAAGGGCCTCCAAATTGCCTCTTTTTCCTGCCAGTATAAGTACGGACTGTGTGACGTGCCTACTTGGATGCGGTCACTCATATAATCCTCCACCATTCTATCAATGTTGAGAGAATCATATGCAGTGACAGTAGACGACATGTCCGTAATCGTTGTCAGGTCCTTCAGTCCGGACCAGATGTCAGCATCAGCAGTCGCTCCAGACTGCCCTGCATCACCGCCAGCGGGTGGGCTCGGAATTCTGAGCCTTTTCCTCGCACCCCCAGTTGCGGGAGAATGTGAAGGAGGAGATGTTGACAGGTCGCGTTCCGCTTGACTTGACAATTTTGTCACCAGCAGGTCTTTCAACCCCAGCAGACCTGTGTCTGCCGGAAAGAGAGATCCAAGGTAGGCTTTAAATCTAGGATCGAGCACGGTGGCCAAAATGTAGTGCTCTGATTTCAACAGATTGACCACCCGTGAATCCTTGTTAAGCGAATTAAGGGCTGCATCCACAAGTCCCACATGCCTAGCGGAATCGCTCCGTGTTAGCTCCTCCTTCAATGCCTCCAGCTTCTTCTGCAAAAGCCTGATGAGGGGAATGACCTGACTCAGGCTGGCAGTGTCTGAACTGACTTCACGTGTGGCAAGTTCAAAGGGCATCAGAACCTTGCACAACGTTGAAATCATTCTCCACTGCACTTGAGACAGGTGCATTCCACCTACTATATCGTGCTCAATTGTATAGGCTTGAATGGCCTTTTGCTGCTCCTCCAACCTCTGAAGCATATAGAGGGTTGAATTCCACCTCGTTACCACTTCTTGCTTCAGATGATGGCAGGGCAGGTTCAGTAGTTTTTGGTGGTGCTCCAGTTTTCTGTACGTGGTGCCTGTACGCCGAAAGTGTCCCGCAATTCTTCTGGCCACCGACAGCATCTCTTGCACGCCCCTGTCGTTTTTTAAAAAATTCTGCACCACCAAATTCAAGGTATGTGCAAAACATGGGACGTGCTGGAATTGGCCCAGATTTAATGCACACACAATATTGCTGGCGTTGTCCGATGCCACAAATCCACAGGAGAGTCCAATTGGGGTAAGCCATTCCGCGATGATCTTCCTCAGTTGCTGTAAGAGGTTTTCAGCTGTGTGCGTATTCTGGAAAGCGGTGATACAAAGCGTAGCCTGCCTAGGAAAGAGTTGGCGTTTGCGAGATGCTGCTACTGGTGCCGCCGCTGCTGTTCTTGCGGCGGGAGTCCATACATCTACCCAGTGGGCTGTCACAGTCATATAGTCCTGACCCTGCCCTGCTCCACTTGTCCACATGTCCGTGGTTAAGTGGACATTGGGTACAGCTGCATTTTTTAGGACACTGGTGACTCTTTTTCTGAGGTCTGTGTACATTTTCGGTATCGCCTGCCTAGAGAAATGGAACCTAGATGGTATTTGGTACCGGGGACACAGTACCTCCAACAAGTCTCTAGTTGGCTCTGCAGTAATGATGGATACCGGAACCACGTTTCTCACCACCCAGGATACCAAGGCCTCAGTTATCCGCTTTGCAGTAGGATGACTGCTGTGATATTTCATCTTCCTCGCAAAGGACTGTTGAACAGTCAATTGCTTACTGGAAGTAGTACAAGTGGGCTTACGACTTCCCCTCTGGGATGACCATCGACTCCCAGCGGCAACAACAGCAGCGCCAGCAGCAGTAGGCGTTACACGCAAGGATGCATCGGAGGAATCCCAGGCAGGAGAGGACTCGTCAGACTTGCCAGTGACATGGCCTGCAGGACTATTGGCATTCCTGGGGAAGGAGGAAATTGACACTGAGGGAGTTGGTGGGGTGGTTTGCGTGAGCTTGGTTACAAGAGGAAGGGATTTACTGGTCAGTGGACTGCTTCCGCTGTCACCCAAAGTTTTTGAACTTGTCACTGACTTATTATGAATGCGCTGCAGGTGACGTATAAGGGAGGATGTTCCGAGGTGGTTAACGTCCTTACCCCTACTTATTACAGCTTGACAAAGGGAACACACGGCTTGACACCTGTTGTCCGCATTTCTGGTGAAATACCTCCACACCGAAGAGCTGATTTTTTTGGTATTTTCACCTGGCATGTCAACGGCCATATTCCTCCCACGGACAACAGGTGTCTCCCCGGGTGCCTGACTTAAACAAACCACCTCACCATCAGAATCCTCCTGGTCAATTTCCTCCCCAGCGCCAGCAACACCCATATCCTCCTCATCCTGGTGTACTTCAACACTGACATCTTCAATCTGACTATCAGGAACTGGACTGCGGGTGCTCCTTCCAGCACTTGCAGGGGGCATGCAAATAGTGGAAGGCGCATGCTCTTCACGTCCAGTGTTGGGAAGGTCAGGCATCGCAAACGACACAATTGGACTCTCCTTGTGGATTTGGGATTTCAAAGAACGCACAGTTCTTTGCGGTGCTTTTGCCAGCTTGAGTCTTTTCAGTTTTCTAGCGAGAGGCTGAGTGCTTCCATCCTCATGTGAAGCTGAACCACTAGCCATGAACATAGGCCAGGGCCTCAGCCGTTCCTTGCCACTCCGTGTGGTAAATGGCATATTGGCAAGTTTACGCTTCTCCTCCGACAATTTTATTTTAGGTTTTGGAGTCCTTTTTTTTCTGATATTTGGTGTTTTGGATTTGACATGCTCTGTACTATGACATTGGGCATCGGCCTTGGCAGACGACGTTGCTGGCATTTCATCGTCTCGGCCATGACTAGTGGCAGCAGCTTCAGCACGAGGTGGAAGTGGATCTTGATCTTTCCCTAATTTTGGAACCTCAACTTTTTTGTTCTCCATATTTTATAGGCAGAACTAAAAGGCACCACAGGTAAACAATGGAGATGGATGGATTGGATACTAGTATACAATTATGGACGGACTGCCACGGTTAGGTGGTATAAAAAAACCACGGTTAGGTGGTATATATTATAATAATAATACAATTATGGATGGACGGACTGCCTGCCGACTGCCGACACAGAGGTAGCCACAGCCGTGAACTACCGCACTGTACACTGGTTGATAAAGAGATAGTAGTATACTCGTAACAACTAGTATGACACTATGACGACGGTATAAAGAATGAAAAAAAAACCACGGTTAGGTGGTATATATTATAATAATAATACAATTATGGATGGACGGACTGCCTGCCGACTGCCGACACAGAGGTAGCCACAGCCGTGAACTACCGCACTGTACACTGGTTGATAAAGAGATAGTAGTATACTCGTAACAACTAGTATGACACTATGACGACGGTATAAAGAATGAAAAAAAAACCACGGTTAGGTGGTATATATTATAATAATAATACAATTATGGATGGACGGACTGCCTGCCGACTGCCGACACAGAGGTAGCCACAGCCGTGAACTACCGCACTGTACACTGGTTGATAAAGAGATAGTAGTATACTCGTAACAACTAGTATGACACTATGACGACGGTATAAAGAATGAAAAAAAAACCACGGTTAGGTGGTATATATTATAATAATAATACAATTATGGATGGACGGACTGCCTGCCGACTGCCGACACAGAGGTAGCCACAGCCGTGAACTACCGCACTGTACACTGGTTGATAAAGAGATAGTAGTATACTCGTAACAACTAGTATGACACTATGACGACGGTATAAAGAATGAAAAAAAAACCACGGTTAGGTGGTATATATTATAATAATAATACAATTATGGATGGACGGACTGCCTGCCGACTGCCGACACAGAGGTAGCCACAGCCGTGAACTACCGCACTGTACACTGGTTGATAAAGAGATAGTAGTATACTCGTAACAACTAGTATGACACTATGACGGTATAAAGAATGAAAAAAAAACCACGGTTAGGTGGTATATATTATAATAATAATACAATTATGGATGGACGGACTGCCTGCCGACTGCCGACACAGAGGTAGCCACAGCCGTGAACTACCGCACTGTACACTGGTTGATAAAGAGATAGTAGTATACTCGTAACAATTAGGATGACACTATGACGGTATAAAGAATGAAAAAAAAACCACGGTTAGGTGGTAGGTATATAATAATAAATAATACAATTCTGGTCGGACGGACTGCCTGCCGTGTGCCGACACAGAGGTAGCCACAGCCGTGAACTACCGCACTGTACACTGGTTGATAAAGAGATAGTAGTATACTCGTAACAATTAGGATGACACTATGACGGTATAAAGAATGGAAAAAAAACCACGGTTAGGTGGTAGGTATATAATAATAAATAATACAATTCTGGTCGGACGGACTGCCTGCCGTGTGCCGACACAGAGGTAGCCACAGCCGTGAACTACCGCACTGTACACTGGTTGATAAAGAGATAGTAGTATACTCGTAACAATTAGGATGACACTATGACGGTATAAAGAATGAAAAAAAAACCACGGTTAGGTGGTAGGTATATAATAATAAATAATACAATTCTGGTCGGACGGACTGCCTGCCGTGTGCCGACACAGAGGTAGCCACAGCCGTGAACTACCGCACTGTACACTGGTTGATAAAGAGATAGTAGTATACTCGTAACAATTAGGATGACACTATGACGGTATAAAGAATGAAAAAAAAACCACGGTTAGGTGGTAGGTATATAATAATAAATAATACAATTCTGGTCGGACGGACTGCCTGCCGTGTGCCGACACAGAGGTAGCCACAGCCGTGAACTACCGCACTGTACACTGGTTGATAAAGAGATAGTAGTATACTCGTAACAATTAGGATGACACTATGACGGTATAAAGAATGAAAAAAAAACCACGGTTAGGTGGTAGGTATATAATAATAAATAATACAATTCTGGTCGGACGGACTGCCTGCCGTGTGCCGACACAGAGGTAGCCACAGCCGTGAACTACCGCACTGTACACTGGTTGATAAAGAGATAGTAGTATACTCGTAACAATTAGGATGACACTATGACGGTATAAAGAATGAAAAAAAAACCACGGTTAGGTGGTAGGTATATAATAATAAATAATACAATTCTGGTCGGACGGACTGCCTGCCGTGTGCCGACACAGAGGTAGCCACAGCCGTGAACTACCGCACTGTACACTGGTTGATAAAGAGATAGTAGTATACTCGTAACAATTAGGATGACACTATGACGGTATAAAGAATGAAAAAAAAACCACGGTTAGGTGGTAGGTATATAATAATAAATAATACAATTCTGGTCGGACGGACTGCCTGCCGTGTGCCGACACAGAGGTAGCCACAGCCGTGAACTACCGCACTGTACTGTGTCTGCTGCTAATATAGACTGGTTGATATTTAAAGAGATATTAGTAGTATACAACAATACTATACTGGTGGTCAGGCACTGGTCACCACTCCTGCAGCAAAAGTGTGCACTGTTAATTAATATAATTGTACTCCTGGCTCCTGCTAACAACCTGCAGTGCTCCCCAGTCTCCCCCACAATTAATTATAAGCTTTTAATTTATACATTGATGACTGTGCAGCACACTGGGCTGAGCTGAGTGCACACAGACTGAGTCACACTGTGTGACTGACTGTGCTGTGTATCGTTTTTTTTTTCAGGCAGAGAACGGATATAGCAGAGAGAAGTGAACGGATATATTATATTAAATAAAAGTTAACTAGCAACTGCACTGGTCACTGACTGTGGTAAACTAACTCTGTCTGCGACTCTGCACAATCTCTCTCTATCTAATCTATCTATCTCTATTCTAATGGAGAGGACGCCAGACACGTCCTCTCCCTATCAATCTCAATGCACGAGTGAAAATGGCGGCGACGCGCGGCTCCTTATATAGAATCCGAGTCTCGCGATAGAATCCGAGCCTCGCGAGAATCCGACAGCGTCATGATGACGTTCGGGCGCGCTCGGGTTAACCGAGCAAGGCGGGAAGATCCGAGTCGCTCGGACCCGTGGAAAAAAAAGTGAAGTTCGTGCGGGTTCGGATTCAAAGAAACCGAACCCGCTCATCTCTAATTTATACTAGAGTTGCACAAAATGAGTCTGCAACTCAGGTTTTACAGAACTCTATGGCAGTTTGGTCCGGTTCTGTTACCTCACGGCCCTGTACTGTATGCTCCCAAAAATGTGCTCTTGCTCAGATTATGCAAGATGACACGGATACCGATTCTGATGCGGCAGACTGTGATGGGGATGTGCTGCGGGGGGCGGCATCTCTTGCAAAAGGGGTGCAGTTGATGATAGAGGCCATTAGAGATGTGTTGAATATTGCTGATACAACACCTGAGCAGGTTGAGGAGGCTTACTTCACTGACAATAAGATAGCCTCGATAACCTTCCCCGTGTCTAAAGAATTAAATGCTATATTTGAGAAAGCCTGGGAAAACCCAGATAAAAAATTTCAGATCCCTAGAAAGATTCTGGTTGCTTTCCCTTTCCCTGAGGATAGAAAAAAAATGGGAAAACCCACCCATAGTTGACGCATCTGTATCCAGACTCTCAAAAAAGGTGGTTTTACCTGTTCCCGGATCTACTGCGTTAAAAGAACCGGCTGATTGCAAAATTGACACTATACGCTCAAATCCATATACACGGCTTCAGGGGCTATACTACGTCCTACTATTGCCTGTGCATGGATTTCCAAAGCTATAGTAAAGTGGTCAGGCATGTTACTTGAGGATTTGGATACAATGGATAAAAGTGACGTTGAATTGTTTTTACGTAACAATCAGGATTCTGCAGGATTTATGGTGGAATCCATGAAAGACCTGGGTTCGATGGCTGCAGGGATATCTTCCATGTCTGTCTCAGCTCGTAGAGGACTTTGGCTGCGCCAGTGGTCTGCCGACGCGGAATCCAGGAGAGGTGTGGAGACCCTACCCTACACAGGTCAGGCTCTCTTTGGGGAAGCGTTGGATGCGTGGATTTCCACGGCTACAGCGGGTAAGTCACCTTTTCTTCCCTCAGCTGCACCTGCTACAAAGAAACCTTTTTCTTCAGATGCATCCCAGTCCTTTCGGGCTGTTAAAACAAGAAAGACCAAGCCGTCCAACACCTTCTTTATAGGAGGTCAGCCAAAATCCAAGAAACCTGCTGCAGCGGTTCCCAGGAACAGAAGCCTGGTTCAGGTACGCCAAAGTCCTCAGCATGACGGTGGACAGCGCGGCCTGGAGGTGGGGCCGGTGGGGGCGAGACTCAGGTATTTCAGCCACGTCTGGGTGTCGTCCGGCCTGGATCCCTGGGTGCAAGATATTGTGTCCCTGGGGTACAGGCTGGAGTTTCAAGATCTCCTACCTCACCGATTCTTCAAATCAGGCTTGCCAGCTTTGCTGGCAGACAGGGCTATCCTACAGGAAGCCATCCAGAAGTTGGTGGAGTCACAGGTCATTGTACCAGTTCCCTTCCATTTGCAAAACAAGGGTTACTATTTGAACCTTTTCATGGTACTGAAGCCGGATGGTTCGGTGAGGCCCATTTTGAAATTAAAATCGCTAAACTCCTTTCTGAGGGAGTTCAAGTTCAAAATGGAGTCTCTGAGGGCGGTGATATTTGGTCTGCAGGAGGGGGAATTCCTGGTATCCCTGGATATCAAGGATGCGTACCTCCACATTCCGGTTTGGCCGCCGCATCAAGCCTTTCTCCTATTCGCACTGTTAGACAGTCATTTTCAGTTCCAGGCCCTGCCATTCGTCCTCTCCACAGCACCGAGGGTATTCACCAAGGTGATGGCGGAGATGATGGTTCTCCTCCGCAGACAGGGGGTCAACATAATTCTGTATCTGGACGATATGCTGATAAAGGCATCGTCCAAGGAGAAGCTGTTACAGTCCATTGTTCTCACGACCCATCTACTCAGGGAACACGGTTGGATCCTGAATCTTCCAAAATCACATTTGGAGCCGACCAGGAGGTTGTCCTTTCTGGGAATGATCCTCGACACGGAAGTGCAGAGGGTGTTTCTTCCAGGGGAGAAAGCGTTAGTGATACAAACAATGGTCCGGGATGTCCTGAAGCCAGCCCTGGTGTCGGGTCATCACTGCATTCGCCTTCTGGGGAAGATGATGGCCTCTTACGAGGCTCTGCAGTATGGGAGGTTTCATGCTCGACCCTTCCAACTGGATCTCCTGGACAAGTAGTCGGGATGTCATCTACACATGTACCAGAGAATACGTCTGTCGCCAAAGGCCAGGATTTCACTCCTCTGGTGGCTATAATTACCTCACCTTTTGGAAGGCCGCAGGTTCGGGATTCAGGACTGGATCCTTCTAACCACGGATGCAAGTCTCCGGGGCTGGGGTGCAGTCACTCAAAGGGAGACCTTCCAAGGAAGGTGGTCAAGTCTGGAAGCCGGCCTACCAATAAACATTCTGGAACTAAGAGCTGTCTACAACGGTCTTCTCCAAGTGGCCCATCTTCTGCGGGATCGATTCATTCAAGTGCAGTCGGACAATGTAACGACGGTGGCTTACATATACCGACAGGGCGGAACGAAGAGCAGAGCTGCAATGTCAGAGGTAACAAGAATCATCCTCTGGGCATAAAAACACGCGTTGGCGCTGTCAGCAATCTTCATTCCGGGAGTAGACAACTGGGAAGCGGACTTCCTCAGCAGACACGATCTCCATCCAGGAGAGTGGGGACTCCATCCGGAGGTGTTCACGGAGGTAACAGATCTTTGGGGTGTACCTCAAATAGACATGATGGCCTCTCGTCTCAACAAGAAGCTTCGGTGGTATTGTTCCAGGTCGAGGGACCCGCAAGCCGTGGCGGTGGACGCCCTAGTGACTCCGTGGGTGTTCCAGTCGGTATACGTGTTTCCTCCACTTCCACTCATTCCAAGAGGTCTAAAACTCATAAGGAGGACAAGAGTTCCGGCGATCCTCATTGCTCCGGACTGGCCAAGAAGGGCTTGGTACATGGATCTTCTGGATCTACTGCTAGAAGAGCCGAGGCCTCTTCCTCTTCGGGAGGACCTGCTGCAGCAGGGGTCGTTCGCTTATCAAGACTTACCGCGGCTACGTTTGAAGGCATGGAGGTTGAACGCCAGATATTAGCTCGGAAGGGCATTCCGAACAAGGTTATTCCTACCCTGATACAGGCTAGGAAAAAATATGTATCTTGGTGTGAGTCCAAGAAGTTTCCTACGGTGGAGTTTCACCTGGGATGGTTTCTCCTCTTCCTGCAAGCAGGTGTGGATATGGGCCTGATAAAGCTAAATATTTATCGTATATAAAACACTTTAAGAGGTCTAAGAACACTGTACGCTATCTACGTAAGAAGTACCGTAAGGGTACGCAAGTTGCGTAACGATCGCTCAACCGTAGTCGAGACGCTCAAGCGTCACGTTCGCTTACGGCCCAGAGATCACAGGCAGGCACGCTATTGGCTGCCGACTAACATAATGATTCGCTATAGCGTAGCGGACGCTCGGGACCACGAGGAGATCACCAGCGGTGCAGACGCTTATAACGATAAACCTTTATATCTATACCATTAACAGCGAAATATACAGTAAACCTTAGTGTGGTGTTAGAGTGTAAATGCAACCTGGTGTAACCTGATTAACTACAAAGCTGCTTGGGCGTCACCGACGCTCAGGGAATACTTAACACTATAAGAAATACACAGATACCTGGGCTTAGGGTCCAAAACCTATTATATGTATTATGACTATTATACTTGCAAAAGAATCACAGAACAAATCATACACTACAATATAACATAGACTAACTAACCAGATAACTACACAGGAAATACAATGCAATACAATACAATACAATCAAGGGAAAATAAGGGAGAAAGAGGGGAGAGAGAGATGGCTTACAATAACATCAAGACAATATGATTGCGGAGAAAACTTACGCACAAGGGGAAACGATCGCAAGCGCCTCTGGACATCCAGCTCCCGATTATCAGCAATGAGAACCGTTTGAAGAGAAGTGAGTCCTGGATGCCACAGGCTTGTCTTATTTATGCTCCACACACAATACAATTCAATGGTCCCTACAATCTCATTGTTCATTGGACACAGGAATTCGGCTTCGCATTATAACAAAAGGTCATAGGTTGATTCATACAGGTGGGCTGTGACTGTTTCCAACTGTCCAGGTGGGTGGGATACTGGGTTTCCCGCCGCATGACTAAGTAAGAACAAATAATAGTAAATGGACATAAACTTCTTATGTCCATAACTATTCGCACGAGCGATTAATCCGCTCCAAACCAACACCGGAATATTGCTATTTAAATACTCTTCCGATGGGTACTAAACACCACTGTATTACTCCTGTCTGACCCTTCGTATCAAACAAAGAGAAATTTCTCTGTTCATGAACATTCTATATTAACCAAACTTGCAGTATCTATCAAAGGGACCATGATCTACAAAATACATTATTAGTGAAAACATGTAACGAATGAGTCGCACGCTACGATTACATAAACTCTACCGTAAATACGCATACCGTGCGCCTGCGGGTGCCCGCGACTGTGAGTATGTGCACGAACGGGAGAGCGTACGCATGCGCAGCGCGGACCAGTATGAGGTGCAAATATGGCAGTGTGTGTAGAGATATTTTTTCTGACTTTGACAGTCCACCCTTTGGCAGTCAATAATAACTGCCACCTTCTAAAACATTTCAAAAGGAGAAAAATATATGTCAGGGGTTAATTCATTTCCATGGTTGGGTAAGGGAGGGGAGAGGAGTAGGTGGGAAGAGGGTATGACCTAGTGAGATAGCAGAAGCATGTGTGTATGAGTCCATGTTTGGGGGGTCATGTATCATCGTGCCGTACGTGTTGTAAATCAAGCTTCGAGGTATTGCGAAGTATACATTTGAATTCCTTCTTATCCCGCGGTACGGGTCTGTGGATGGGCTGTCAAACTTTACCGAGCTCTTTTCGGCTTTGGTTGTAACAAAATGGGGGAGCACATTTTAGTTAATGATACATGAATAGGGGAGGTATGTGGTTGCTGATATCTGTGCCTGTATTCCCTATCGACTATGTGTGTTATTACCTGAGGGTTGTAGAGATGAAGATAAAGAACACTTATGGAAAATGCAGTGGTATTCTATGTCAGGTTAATGTACATCTGTCGGTTGAAGTTTTGTTCGGTATCAGTTGAAAGTCGTCTTCTTTGCGCTGTTTTGCCCATTAGGTGCGAGCAAAAAGCTTTGTCAATGCCATTAGATTTACAAAAAAAATGTTGGGCTAGCGTAAGTTTAAGAATTCTAGGGAAACTGGGGATCCATGGCAAAGTTCATCAAAGGTCCGTATCTACAGTGGTCAAAACTTCTTTGGTCAATCCGTTGTCTGTATAGCGTCTCGTCAAATTCCTCGTCCAAGTGGGTCTTGTTACCTTGGAGAAAACGAAAAAAAACAGGTGAAAGAAACGGACCGTAGAAATCGCATTTTCATCACATCATTGTTTCTACATTTGGGTCATAAATCAAGTCCAGGTTAATTACAGTTTCCTCACTCCTTAAACTCATTACCTCAGGTAGTACTTTTCCAATATAACACAATCCTTCAGAGTTTGGGGCAAGCCACTTTATACGCCTTTCTCCCGCATATGAAATATGCATCATCGGGGAGAACATATGGGACGGAGTATGTCATTACCATGTTACACATTTTCCATGTGAACTCTCCTAACCCTAATTCTCCCATCTGTTTAGTACACCTATCAGTTTGTACGATCTGTGCACTGTATCCTAGTGATACCTCTCCAACTCTCGTAATCCTACTTCCTAGGGTATACCTATATCGGAAATATTTTCCACTATCGGCTATGTGGCGTATGAGCTCTGTATCTGTAGGCATTCTATCTGCTCTATGCGAAAAGGTCATGGTCTGATTACTCCATGACACTTCCCAATTTCCCGGCTTTCGGGGATTGGAGATGTTAAAACATAATAGGGACCTATCCACATGGTATTGGTGGAGCTTCAAACTAGGAGGGCTGGAGATATTAAACCTCCTGTCCACCGGTCTCCCACCACTTAACTCAAGTACCTCCCCTAACGTTAAAGGAAATGGTACTAGTCCTGATTTGCTATGACCTTGAGGTACTTGAGAGCATACCCAACAATCTGTTTTATTTAACACGCTACCCACTAAGGAGTGATAGTCACTCAATGGATGCCGGTCCATATGGATATTAAAACTGGATTGGCATTTCTTGATGCACCCATCCTCAACTACATTGTCACAGAGCCTACAGATACAGTTCTCTTTTCAGCTAACAATCCTTCAAAATGTTTACAAATAACAAGGTTGTTAGATCGTGTCCGGTACTCGCCTTTGCTTGGTGATTGGGTTGCTATTGGAAATTTACACCTCCGTCTCAGTCATCAGAACCTTTCTGGATCCTTTCTCGACCTCACTGGTACTCTCACCGAAACAGACTGCTCTGGTCAACATCAGGGTCAACATGAAAATCCATATCACAGTCTCTTGGGATAAGTCCATCTTACAGGAGGAGAAAAGAAGAAATTTGTAATGGGGGTATAAGAAAACAGTTTGTGGGGGAGAGAACTTGTTACGATAATAAGTTCTCTCGTCTTGTTGTTCTTCTTGTTCTGCTGTCCTCTCAAAAGGTGCTGTCTCTTCAGTCTTCCAAATGAACATTCTGGTGATGCAATATTCCTTCCTAACCAGCGATCTTTCTGTAAGGAGCAAAAATCTGGCATTACCATTGGTCCAACTGAGGGGTGACATACCATCTTTAAACCATGAAAACATGAGTGAGAAGAGAGAGAAAACAAAAAAAAACAAAAGAGATAGAGAACAATTCATGTGCATATATACATATTACATAACTCAACAATAAACACCAATAGGAAAAGAGAAATTAAACATTTTTTTTTCCAAACATTTTAAAACATGGTCAGCATTAAGAAAACATTGTCAGATTTATCAGGCTGTCATATCTACGTGTCTAATGGTTTCCTTGAGCAGTCCCTCCCCACCAGCACCTCCATATTCCACTGTCTGTATCTGGCCAGAATACATTGTGGCGGATAGGTCATGCTGGGGTTTGGTAGACTTCTGCAAGGACCAAGCGGATATGCAATGTTTGAATTCTTACCAATAATCGTCAGAGATGGGGATAGAAAAAGAAACATTTCACAGATACATTTACAACTTTTCACCCGGTCATTCCTGTGTCTTTAGTGAATGACCTCCCAATTTATTAACCGTTACCTCAGGCTTACCATCAGTCCTAATAATCACCTTTCCTGACTGCACATTATGGGTGTGGGCCAAAATTTTTCCTATATGATCCCTGATTATAATTTTGTGTGTTATAACTTTGCTCATTTCTTGGTCTAGGGGGTCTAACTTTATGTGGGTTATTACAGTTGCTGGCATAATGCCCTTCTCTTCTACAATGATAACAAATCCTTGGCTTTCTCCATGTGCTAGGGGCCTGGGGTTCCGGTCGACTTGATGCCTCCTCTAGTGCTTGGATGTTCAGTGCCATTAACCGCTCTCCCTGCGCTTCCCTGGTTCTTTGGATATTTCGGTCATGCTCGATAGCGGACTCTCTTAATGCAGCGACCGAGATACCTCTCCAATGAGGTATCGAGGTTTGTACCCTAATTTTTAGTGTGTCTTTTAAGTTGTTCATTAATACAGACACAGCTACCTCTCTGTGGTGTACATTAGTGTCAATGTCATCTATACCCGTGTACCTAGCCATATCCTGCAGAGCCCGGTGAAAATACTCTGATGCGGATTCACCTTCTTTTTGTTTTATTGTAAAGATTTTATTCCACTTTACTACTGTAGGAAAATATTCTTTCAACTGTAGATTAATTCTTTTTACATTATCTTGGTTATACTCGTCTGTTAGTGGCACTTCCTCATCTAGCTTACAATCAGTGATAAATTTCAATGAATCAACATCGGGGGGTAAACATGCCCTCAAAACTGTCCTCCAATCTTTGTTATTTGGCTCTGCAGTGTGTCCTAGCACTCTAATGTATCTTTGACAAGCAACTAAGTCTTTCCTGGGATCAGGAAATTCAGACAGAATTGTTCTTAATTCTGTTCGGGAAAAAGGGCAGTACATGGCGATGTTCCTGACGGGGGTGACTCCTGAAGAGTCAGTTTTCCCATTTGGTACTGCAATTACCCTGACAGGATTAAGTCCAGTAACGTCATTCTGAATTGATTCTACAATATGAGGTACATTTGTTTGTGTGTGATGTATAATACCATACGTACCTGTGGACACGACCTCACCTGACCCTCCATTAGGGGGTTTGTTTACAGTCTTTACCGATTGGGTCGCGTCCACCTGGATGTCTTGTGTGATGGCTTCTGGAAGAGGTGCCGACATCGTTCTGGGTTCACTTTCTTGTTGGTGTTCCTGAGGGAAGTTTAACATGGGGTGCGACTTGCATGGGTTAATAGTTGTACATTCAACAGTATTACAATTAGCATTGTTACATTTATTACACTTATTCTTATCATCTATACTACAGTTGCTAAGAGCGTTTTTATTGTTCACCCTTGTGCTTTTCTCCGCAACCACAATCCCCTCCATTGCCATGTCTCTCCTCTCAAGATGAAAGTTAGGTATGTGAGTTACATTTCTTTGCATTTCACCCTCCTGTTGCCATAACTGTAAACAATCATAATGCTTGATTAGTCTCTTTGCTGATTTAATGAGACATATCCTTCTCCTTAAATTATGCAACACCTCTGAGTCAAAACTACCTATCCCGGGAAATGGTGCCTTATCCCCCGCAGTCATTCGTGTCCATTCATCACAAAAGGTCTCAGTGTGGGGACCATATTTCCCCCACATTACTAACCAAGCAGACCCTCGGGGTCTGCAAGCCTCTGGAGTCTGAATCCTGACTGCTGAACGTCTCTGTGTTGTGCACTTGGCTGCCATTGTGGACCTTACACAGAAAAACTTCCTAAAATGCACCAAACACAGAAATTTACGTTGGAAATCCTTAAAGCTCTTCCACTGAACTTCTTCTGCTCCGGGTATCTCCGGTCCGCCTTCTAGCAGACACGTGTAGCCGTTGCAGGCCCTATCTTTAGAGATTTTCCTGAGAAAATTCCCTTCCTTTTTCTTTACACAAATCACGCTTGCATGTGCTCCCTACAACACGTATGAGGGCAAGATTTACGCATGGATATACGACCTCATATCACGTTGCGTTATTGGTCACACATACAACCGTGCGGTCCAATCGTACCACTTATAGACACTTGTTGCCCATAAATGGTAGGATCATTGGAGTCTCCCTACTGTGCTCCAAAACAGCCAGAGCGTAATACAACAAAAACTTTATCACACTCTGTTGCACGTTTTCACTTCAGGCCGTGCTCATAGATCACACAGATCACAAAGTCCACAAAGCGGGATTTAATACCGTTTTATCACATAGACCACAAAGTCCACAAAGCGGGATTCAATACACTCATACCGTTTTCAACCCACTATCATTCTTATAGTTTTCTGATCAGAAAAATCATTTCCCGTAGTCTGATAGCTCTCCCCAGAGGTATTACAGTAAAGTAAGGTATTTAAACTAAGTTTTGGAAAACTGAAATCAATTTGTGCTATTTATCGCCTTGCGCTATTTACCGCGTTGCGCTATTTACCGCGTTGCGCTATTTATCGCGTTGCGCTATTTATCGCCTGTTAAAATCAACTTGTGGTTTGAGTTACGTGGGCGTACACAGACGCTCCGTTGCGTAATATACGCTGCGTGCGTCGGCCTTTGGATTGTGTACGCAAGTCTTTGTTAGAGACACGTGTACGCAAAGCAAAGATCCACCGTAACACAATTTATACTTTTATCAATGTAGATTGATCCTTGATCATCTACCACACAACACACTGACTTCGCCTTATCTCCCAGGCAAAAACTGTGTGTTTGTCTATACTTTAACTATATTACCTCTATTCTTAAACTATGAAATAACGGCAAATCTCTTTTAGCACTTTTATCAACTATAAAACTGGCAGACAGGAGAGTGATATACGAAAATACATAAATGAAAAAGAAATGCAGATATATATGTGTGCGTGCGTGTGTACGCAAGACAGAAAAATAAACAGTTTTAAAAGACACTAGCGTTTTGCTCTTACCTCCGGTTCCCGGATTCCTTCAGCACCCTTTACTAAGAGAAGCAGACGCTTATCCCGTCAGCACTACGAGGGATACAACCTCCCGCCCTTTGCTGATGGATAATGTCTGCTGATATTACCTAGTGCAGATATGTGAAGGACTGGACGGCCCCCAATTGATAAAGCTAAATATTTATCGTATATAAAACACTTTAAGAGGTCTAAGAACACTGTACACTATCTACGTAAGAAGTACCGTAAGGGTACGCAAGTTGCGTAACGATCGCTCAACCGTAGTCGAGACGCTCAAGCGTCACGTTCGCTTACGGCCCAGAGATCACAGGCAGGCACGCTATTGGCTGCCGACTAACGTAATGATTCGCTATAGCGTAGCGGACGCTCGGGACCACGAGGAGATCACCAGCGGTGCAGACGCTTATAACGATAAACCTTTATATCTATACCATTAACAGCGAAATATACAGTAAACCTTAGTGTGGTGTTAGAGTGTAAATGCAACCTGGTGTAACCTGATTAACTACAAAGCTGCTTGGGCGTCACCGACGCTCAGGGAATACTTAACACTATAAGAAATACACAGATACCTGGGCTTAGGGTCCAAAACCTATTATATGTATTATGACTATTATACTTGCAAAAGAATCACAGAACAAATCATACACTACAATATAACATAGACTAACTAACCAGATAACTACACAGGAAATACAATGCAATACAATACAATACAATCAAGGGAAAATAAGGGAGAAAGAGGGGAGAGAGAGATGGCTTACAATAACATCAAGACAATATGATTGCGGAGAAAACTTACGCACAAGGGGAAACGATCGCAAGCGCCTCTGGACATCCAGCTCCCGATTATCAGCAATGAGAACCGTTTGAAGAGAAGTGAGTCCTGGATGCCACAGGCTTGTCTTATTTATGCTCCACACACAATACAATTCAATGGTCCCTACAATCTCATTGTTCATTGGACACAGGAATTCGGCTTCGCATTTATAACAAAAGGTCATAGGTTGATTCATACAGGTGGGCTGTGACTGTTTCCAACTGTCCAGGTGGGTGGGATACTGGGTTTCCCGCCGCATGACTAAGTAAGAACAAATAATAGTAAATGGACATAAACTTCTTATGTCCATAACTATTCGCACGAGCGATTAATCCGCTCCAAACCAACACCGGAATATTGCTATTTAAATACTCTTCCGATGGGTACTAAACACCACTGTATTACTCCTGTCTGACCCTTCGTATCAAACAAAGAGAAATTTCTCTGTTCATGAACATTCTATATTAACCAAACTTGCAGTATCTATCAAAGGGACCATGATCTACAAAATACATTATTAGTGAAAACATGTAACGAATGAGTCGCACGCTACGATTACATAAACTCTACCGTAAATACGCATACCGTGCGCCTGCGGGTGCCCGCGACTGTGAGTATGTGCACGTACGGGAGAGCGTACGCATGCGCAGCGCGGACCAGTATGAGGTGCAAATATGGCAGTGTGTGTAGAGATATTTTTTCTGACTTTGAAAGGCCTGAGGCTGGGATCCGTAAAGGTCCAGATTTCGGCCATATCCATTTTTTTCCAGAAACAGTTGGCTTCCCTCCCGGAGGTTCAGACCTTTTTCAAATGGGTTCTGCACATCCAGCCTCCCTTTGTGCCGCCTACAGCACCATGGGATCTTAACGTGGTGCTGCAGTTTCTCCAATTGGATTGGTTCGAGCCTCTACAGGAGGTTGAGGTCAACTTTCTCACATGGAAGGTTGTCACTTTTTTGCCTTAGCTTCTGCTAGACCTGTGTCGGAGCTGGGGGCTTTGTCTTGTAAGAGCCCCTACTTGATCTTCCATGAGGATGAGCAGTTCCTTCTGAAGGTTGTGTCAGCATTTCATATCAACCAACCTATTGTGGTGCCAGTGGTTACTGACTCCTCAATTTCATCAAAGTCCTTGGATGTTGTAAGGGCTCTGAAAATCTATGTGAAGAGGACTGCTTGTTACAGAAAATCAGAATCTCTGTTTGTCCTGTCTAATCCCAAGAAACTTGGGTGTCCTGCTTCTAAGCAGACGATCTCTCGATGTATCAGGTTCACTATCCAGCATGCGTATTCTACGGCAGGATTGCCATGTCCTACGTCTGTTAAGGCCCACTCTACTCGTAAGGTGGGTTCTTCCTGGGCGGCTGCACGGGGTGTCTCGGCTTTACAGCTTTGCTGAGCGGCTAACTAGGATTTTAATTACCTACCGGTAAATCTTTTTCTTGTAGTCTGTAGAGGATGCTGGGTGCCCGCCCAGCGCTTTGTGATCCTGCAGTGGTTACTTAGTTCAGTACTGCTTTGTTCTTGGTTAAGTACTGTTTTTGTTACTTGGTAAGTAATATTGCTCAGCCATTGCTGATGTTTCAAGCTAGTTAGCTTGGTTTGCCTTGTGTGTGAGCTGGTGTGAATCTCGCCACTATCTGTGTAATATCCTTCTCTCTAAGTTGTCCGTCTCCTTGGGCACAGTTTCTAGACTGAGTCTGGTAGGAGGGGCATAGAGGGAGGAGCCAGCCCACACGCTCAAACTCTTAAAGTGCCAGTGGCTCCTAGCAGACCCGTCGATACCCCATGGTACTAATGTGGACCCCAGCATCCTCTACGGACTACAAGAAAAGGATTTACCGGTAGATAATTAAAATCCTATTTTTCCCCCTCTCTTTCTCATCCTCTTTCTCTTCTTCTGCCCCTCTCTCTCTCCCCCATCTCTCTTTTCTCTCTCCCCTCTCTGTCTCACTTCTCCCTCTCTCTTCTCTCCCCTCTCTCTCTCCTCCCCACACCATCCTTCTCTCTCTACACTCCCTCTCGCTCTCTCTACACTCCCTCTCGCTCTCTCAACATTCCTCCCCCCCCATCTCTCTCCCATCTCCCCCCCCCCCTCTCTCTCTCTCCCTCCCTCTCTCTCTTTATCCAGTAGACAGAGAAGGCTGCTGCTTAGTATTCAGTGGTACAGCTCTATGGATATGTTAAGTAGAGGAGCAGATTCTATTAGCCACAGAACTGCCATGAACTATTCAATTACTGGAGCTACCCCATGCAGTAAGCCCCAGACGCAGAGTAATTCCATAGCTCTTGGCACTTAACCCAGAAGCTATGGGGGTCATTCCGAGTTGTTCGCTCTGTATTTTTCTTCGCATCGCAGCGATTTTCCGCTAACTGCGCATGCGCAATGTTCGCACTGTGACTGCGCTAAGTAAATTTGCTATGCAGTTAGGTATTTTATTCACGGCATTACAAGGTTTTTTTCTTCGTTCTGGTGATCGTAGTGTGATTGACAGGAAGTGGGTGTTTCTGGGCGGAAACAGGCCGTTTTATGGGAGTGTGTGAAAAAACGCTACCGTTTCTGGGAAAAACGCGGGAGTGGCTGGAGAAACGGAGGAGTCTGGGCGAACGCTGGGTGTGTTTATGACGTCAAACCAGGAACGACAAGCACTGAACTGATCACAGATGCCGAGTAAGTTTGAAGCTACTCAGAAACTGCTAAGAAGTGTCTTTTCGCAATTTTGATAATCTTTCGTTCGCAATTTTGATAAGCTAAGATTCACTCCCAGTAGGCGGCGGCTTAGCGTGTGCAAAGCTGCTAAAAGCAGCTTGCGAGCGAACAACTCGGAATGACCACCAATGAGTTAACAGCACATGCGTCAGCTGCGGGCTTACAGTGTGTGGAAATTGGCAAGTAATTGAATAGCCTCAGGCGTTAAACCACTACACCCATGGCTAACTGAATCTTCCTCAAAGTGTAAGTAAATGTCTGATGGCTCGTGAATTTGTCCATTATTTGTCCTACTCCTACCCAGTCGGTGCTGCAATATTATTACTTGGTACTTAGGTGTTACATGTGGGTGCGGTGGTCAAGGGTATTGGGGTTCAGGGTGGTGTTTGAGAGGGGGGTGGGGGCAAAAAAATTGGTGTACCGGACCCCAAGATTTCTGTTGCCAAACCTAGTAGTAACGCTGCACACAAAGGGAGCTAATAGAGGCATGCGTCTGAGTGTGGGGCGGGCCTTGTGCAGTGATGGACACTTGAATGTGTCATGTGATCAGTAAGTGCACTGTAGTCGGAACTCAGTCAGCAGCAGCATGAGAAGACACTGGGATGCAGGTAGGAGACTCAGTGGACACTATAGCTTAGTGTAGTGAGGGGAGAGTTACAGTGATCAGGGGGTAAGCAAGCATTCAGACCCATCCCCATGTGTGTTTCCCCAGCCATTTACCTCACCGCACGTGACTGCTGTTATCTCCTGTTTGTGCTGATATGAAGTCAGGTACCCCTTATGTTATACAGGTTGAGTATCCCTAATCCAAAATGCTTGGGACCAGAGGGATTTTGGATATTGGATTTTTCCGTATTTTGGAATAATTGCATACCATAATGAGATATCATGGTGATGGGACCTAAATCTAAGCACAGAATACATTTATGTTTCATATACACCTTATACACACAGCCGGAAGGTAATTTTAGCCAATATTTTTTATAACTTTGTACATTAAACAAAGTGTGTGTACATTCACACAATTCATTTATGTTTCATATACACCTTATACACACAGCCTGAAGGTCATTTAATACAATATTTTTAATAACTTTGTGTATTAAACAAAGTTTGTGTACATTGAGCCATCAGAAAACAAAGGTTTCACTATTTCACTCTCACTCAAAAAAGTCAGTATTTCGGAATATTCCGTATTTCGGAATATTTGGATATGGGATACTCAACCTGTATAACCTAAATGTTAAATGAAAATAATGTTACATAGATATTAGTGTTGAAATGAAAATGTTGTGATTTATCACCTCAGTATGCTGATCATGTGACTGGCTTGCACCATAACCAGTCTTTGTGATGTAACTACCTGGTATAGAAGAGAGAGATAAAGTGGAGAGAGCTAAAGTATCAATCATTTAGCTCCTGCCCGCCATTTTTCAAACACAGATTGTAACATGGCAGTTAGAAGCTGATTGGTTGGTAATTTATCTTTCTCTAGCATCCATAAGGGATATTGGGGACAGATTAGTACGATGGGGTATAGACGGGTCCAAAGGAGCCAGTGCACTTTAAATTTCTTCAACTGGGTGTGCTGGCTCCTCCCCTCTATGCCTCCTCCTACAGCTCAGTTTAGCCTCAAGAGAGGATGCACACTGCAAACTCCAGAGTTTTTCTTCAATTTCTTTTTAAAAGTTTTATTTCTTTCGGTATGCTGTTTGGGCAACAGCATACCTGCGCCGTGGGAGTTAGGGGGGGGGGGGGGGGGCGGTCACCGGACTCTTGAGGGGCAGAGCTGCTTCCCCGCTGCAGGACCACCGTCCTGAGGGGCTGTTTGTTCAGCGGGGCATGGCGCCTTGGCTGCCGCAGCATGCCGCACACCCCTAACGCTGCCTGAAGGTGATCATCGGTGGTGAGTACCAACCGGGGGCCCTGCTAGAGGGGTCCCCCGGTTTTACTGTGCGGCTGAAAGTGCGGGTGTGGTGTGGGGGGGACCCGCTATAGCCCCTGTGTGAGACTGACTAAATATAGTAAACCAAGCATTTATGTAAGGTTGTACATATTGGGAGACATGGCCAGTATAAGCAGGGCAGCCACCAGAAATTGTGGGGCCCCGGACTGACAAAACAGGCAGCCCCCCCCCCCCCCCCCCCCCCCACCCTTTACAAAAAAATATTTTAGGCAGATATCTTGGCCAAAAATTATCAAGCCTGCCACCACGTCAAGGCAGACTCTTTAGGCAAGTACCTAACCACCCTCATTAAATAAACCCTAGTGCCAGATATGCTCCTAGTGCCAGATATGCCCCCAGTGCCAGATATGCCCCCAGTGCCACATACAGAAATGCCCCCAGTTCCAGATATGCCCCTAGTGCCAGATACATATATGCCCACAGTGCCAGACATGCCCCCACAGTGCCTGCCAAATATGCCCCGAGTGCCAGATACACATGTCCCCACAGCCCCCTTCTCACAAAACACACAGACAGAGACATACAACATACTTACCTTTACAAATCCGTCCTCTCTGCTCTCTCTCCCACGCTGTCTGCTGCTGCCAGCCTCCTCCTGTCCCTAGCTCCGCGGCTCCTCTTCACCCAACGCGGCGTGACGTCATGACGTCACGCTGCGTCGCATCCGAATACAATAAACTTTATTAAAAATAACAGCAAGCAGCAGCTTGCTGTGATCGGCGGCAGGCCGGTGGGATATGAAGGGGCAGCTGGCCAGCCGTGGTCAGTGTCACCGGTGGCGGCCGCCGCCGGTAATAGCCACGGCTGGCTGTGTGTGTAGCCCGGGCCCTCCACTCTGTCAGAGTGGCCAACCCCGGGACAACTGTACACAGCGCACCCCCTTAATGGCGGCCCTGAGTATAACTATACAGAAGTAGCTCCGGCACCATGGTGGAGGGCGGTTCTTCACGAGAGCGGGCTCAGCGGCATTTTGGCGCCTTCCTCTGCATAGCAGCAGCAGCCTCCACAGCTCCTCCAAACAGTCCCTGGATCGCTGATACCGGGTGTAGATGCAGTGGCAAACGCAGGATTTTTAGAGGGGGGTTTCCAAATGTCAGTCCACAATCTCCCACTCTACAGAACGTTTGAGAAAGTGTGGGAGTCTGGGGAGCGGCAGAAGGACCTAGTACCGACCCTGGACATTAAGGTAAACAGTGCTCTTTTTATACACTGGATACTGTATGGAATACATTATTATTTATCACTATAGATGGTCTCTAGTATAGACTGTATCAAACAAAGTGGTCAGGAAAAGGTTAAACATATAATAAATAAATAAATTAATTAATACAGAAACATAATAGAACCAGTACTGCACTTTCTAAGCACACATTCTCCCACCTCGTGGTAAGGCTCCTGTCTCTTCTTCCTGGTAGCTACTCTCTGGTCCAGAGCACTGATGGAGGACTCAGATCCACACACACACACTGCAAACTTGGTAGAATAAGCTACTACCACTGGGCATGTGCAGTGGTAAACGGGTGATGTGGCGCTAGCTCTAGTAATCATATTATATACCATTGCTATTGTTGCCATAATGTGAGCCACTTGCCAAGAGGAGGGGGGTTTCCGTGCAACCGGAACCCCCCCCCCCCCCCCCCCCCCCGCGCCCCTGCGTTTACCTATGAGAGGCGAAGAGCCGCTATACTAGTGCACAATAACATCCCTCTGAGGGATTTTATCATATTACAGTCTCCCTGTGTTTACACATAAAATGGCTGACAGCCTCACTGAGGCTGTGCAGCACTGGGTGCGCTGGTGTCCTCTCTCCTGTGTCTCCTCTCACATGCAATAGGGTAGGCTTGCAATATATCAATATCATGCTGTGCTGTATGTGTATTATACCTGTTTTTCAGATTCACAATGGTAAAACAGAAGTCATGCAGTGTATGTAATGCTAGATTCTCTCCTAGTTCATCCAGCTCAATAGCATATGAGCAGTGTAGTCAGCCATCTCAGCATGCTGATTTCAATGTGGGGGAGAGTCCAGAGACCTCCTGGTTGGGGGCTATCAAATATATGATGTCTGATATGTCATCTCAGCTCACTGCAAATGCAAATAAGGCTCAGGAACTGCAACAAGCAGTGGCAAGTCTAGCTGCTAAACATCCCTCCCTGTCTACTATAGGTGCACAAAAACGTGCTCTACCTGCACTCCTATCAAATACTGATGATGATATACAGGATGATGGGGATGACGTGGACTCCATAAGTGGGGATTCCACCCCTACACAGGGTATTGAACCCCTCATATTGGCTATTAGGGATGTGTTAAAGCTCCCCCTGGAGGATGCTACTACTCAGCAGTCATTTTTCCTCCCACAGGACAAACTGACAGTCACATTTCCTGATTCCAAGGAATTGGATGACTTATTTAAAATAGCCTGGAAGACTCCAGATAAGAAAAATCAGGTGTCAAAACGGTTTTTGCATACATTCCCCTTTGCCCCCGAAGGCAGGAAATTCTGGGAGGAGTCTCCAGCAGTAGACGACTCAGTCTCTCGCCTTTCTAAAAAGGCGGTACTCCCTGCTCCGGGCTCCTTTACGGTAAAGGACCCGGCAGATAGGAAACTTGAAACCACTCTGAAGTCTATTTACATTGCTGCAGGTGTTGCTCAAAGGCCGGTCATTGCAGGTTGCTGGATGACACATGCAATTCATTCCTGGGCTAATCAAATTAAGTAAGGTCTTTCGGGTGATATGACCTTAGTTAATACTGTTACTTTCCTGAATCACATTCAGGACACGGCAAGAGTCCTCTGTGACTCCCTTAAAGAGATTGGCAATATTAATGCTAGAACCTCGCTATGGCTGTGTCTCCATGCAGAGCCATATGGTTGCGTCAGTGGATTGCTAATGCTGACTCCAAACGTAATGTGAAATCTCTTCCCTTCACAGGTGAATGGCTCTTCCCTTTACAGGTGTATTGGATGCATGGATTTCCAAAGCTACTGCTGGAATATCCACGTTTCTCCCTTCGGGAGCTCCGTCTGCTAGACGTACCTACCCGGGACAGTCTACTCAGTCCTGTCGGTCCTTCAGATTTCGATCTAGGGCCAAAGGGGCCTCCAACGCAGCTAGAGGCTCCAGAGGTAAACCCAAGAAACTAGCCATTGCCGGATCTCAGGACCAGAACACCAGGTCTGCTTCCCCAAAGACTTCAGCATGACGGTGCCCACCCACCCCGAGGGGATCTCGTGGTGGGAGCTCGGTTACGTCACTAAAATTGTTGGGAAAGATGGTGTCCTCATACGAGGCGATTCAATTTGGAAGGTTTCATGCCAGACCGTTCCAATTGGACATCCTGAACAAGTGGTCCGGTTCCCATCTTCAGATGCACCGGATGATTCGGCTGTTACCTCAGGCCAGAATCTCTCTCCTGTGGTGGCTACAGTCTTCCAAAATGCTGGAAGGTCGATGCTTTGGGATACAGGTTTGGATCCTCCTCACGATGGATGCGAGTCTGAGAGGATGGGGAGCTGCCACCCAGGGGGCGCAGTTCCAGGGCAGGTGGTCTGCCCAAGAGGCCCTTCTTCCAATCAACATTCTGGAACTTCGGGCTATCTACAATGCCCTGATTCAGGCATCCCCTCTACTCTGGGATCAGGCGATCCAGGTGCAGTTGGACAACGCCACGGCGGTGGCATACATCAAGTTGACAAGGAGGGACAAAAAGCAAGGCCTGCATGCGAGATGTGTCAAGAATACTCCTCTGGGCAGAAAGATATGCAAGAGCACTGTCCGTAATCTTCATTCCGGGGGTGGACAACTGGGAAGCGGACTTCCTCAGTCGCCATGACCACCATCCGGGGGAGTGGGGACTACACCCTCAGGTGTTTCAGCAAATCATTGACAGATGGGGATGCCCACAGATCAACTTGATGGCCTCTCGTCTCAACAAGAAGCTTCGCCGCTATTGCTCACAAACCAGGGAACCGCAGGTGAGCACAGTGGATACGCTGACATCGCCTTGGCCTTACCAGCTGGTCTACCTGTTTCCTCCAATTCCGCTGATCCCACGGGTGCTCAAGTGGATCAGACAGCAAAGAGTGGAAGCAATCTTAATTGCCCCGGATTGGCCCTGAAGAACGTGGTACACGGCTCTTCTGGACATGTCCGTAGAGGACCCTTGGCCTCTACCGCTAAGAAGGAATCTTCTTCAGCAAGGACCGTACGTCTACCCGGACTTACGGCAGCTTTGTTTGATGGCATGGAAGTTGAGTGAAACATCCCAGCTCACAAAGGGCTTTCCAAAAAGGTCATTACCACTATGGTGCAAGCCAGAAAACGTGTGACGTCAAAACACTATCATCATATCTGGCGGAGATATGTCTCTTGGTGCGAGGAATGCACACATCCCTCTGCAGAATTCAACTTGGGAAGGTTCCTACGATTCCTGCAGGCTGGAGTGGATAAAGGCTTACGTCTGGGATCCAATAAGGTCCAGATTTCAGTTCTTTCCATCTTCCAGAAGAAGTTGGCTCTCTTGCCAGAAGTTCAGACCTTCTTGCAAGGGGTGCTTCACATACAACCTCCATTCGTGCCGCCTACGGCACCTTGGGATCTGGATGTAGAGTTAAGTTTTGTACAGTCCTCCTGGTTTGAACCTCTGACGACAGTAGAAGATAAGTACCTCACGTGGGAAACAGTGATGTTACTGGCCCTGGCTTCTGCTAGGCGTGTCTCGGAATTGGGGGCCTTGTCGTGCAAAAGTCCGTACTTGGGGGGTCATTCCGAGTTGTTCGCTCGGTAAATTTCTTCGCATCGCAACGTTTTTCCGCTTAGTGCGCATGCGCAATGTTCGCACTGCGACTGCGCCAAGTAAATTTGCTATGCAGTTAGGAATTTTACTCACGGCTTTTTCATCGTTCTGGTGATCGTAATGTGATTGACAGGAAGTGGGTGTTTCTGGGCGGAAACTGGCCGTTTTATGGGTGTGTGTGAAAAAACGCTACCGTTTCTGGGAAAAACGCGGGAGTGGCTGGAGAAACGGAGGAGTGTCTGGGCGAACGCTGGGTGTATTTGTGACGTCAAACCAGGAACGACAAGCACTGAACTGATCGCAGATGCCGAGTAAGTCTGGAGCTACTCAGAAACTGCTAAGAGAGGTCTAATCGCAATATTGCGAATACGTCGTTCGCAATTTTAAGAAGCTAAGATACACTCCCAGTAGGCGTCGACTTAGCGTGAGCAAATCTGCTAAAAGCAGCTTGCGAGCGAACAACTCGGAATGAGGGCCTTGGTCTTTTATGAGAACAGAGCGGAGCTCAAGACTAGACAGCAGTTCCTGCCGAAGGTGGTCTCCGCGTTTCACTTGAATCAACCTATCGTGATTCCGTCTAGTTCTGACACTTCTGCTCCTCCAGAGGCATTGGATGCAGTGCGAGCCTTGAAAATTTATATCAAAAGGATGGCTCGGATCAGAAAGACGGATTCCTTGTTCATGCGCTATGTTACGCAGAAAAAGGGTTGCCCTGCTTCTAAGCAGTCTATTGCTCATTGAATTAGGCTTACTATCCAACAGGCCTATGTGTCGGCAGCCTTACCTGTTCCACAGTCTCTGAAGGCCCACTCTACAAGATCGGTGGGCTCTTCCTGGGCGGCTGCCCGTGGAGTCTCGGCCCTACACCTATGCCGAGCTGCTACCTGGTCGGGGAAGAACACCTTTGTTAAGTTCTACAAGTTTGATACCCTGACCAAAGAGGATACCCAGTTTGGGCAGGCGGTGCTGCAGATGTCTCCGCACGTTCCCACCCGTTCTGTAAGCTTTGGGACATCCCCATCGTACTAATCTGTCCCCAATATTATGGATGCTAGAGAAAATAGGATTTTAAATACCTACCGGTAAATCCTTTTCTCGTAGTCCATAAGGGATATTGGGCGCCCACCTCTGTGCGATGACTTTCTGCAGGTTCTCTGTTATGTGTTCCTGTTCAGCTGTTGCTGTTAATGTTGCCAGATGTTGCTGGCTAAGTTATATATTGGTGTGCTGTTGTGAAAATCTCACCACACTTTTTGTTGTTATGTTCCTTCTCTCAAGTATGTCATTCTCCTTCGGGCACTGTTTACCTATAACTGAGCTGTAGGAAGAGGCATAGAGGGGAGGAGCCAGCACACCCAGTTGAAGAAATTTAAAGTGCACTGGCTCCTTTGGACCCGTCTATACCCCATCGTACTAATTCTGTCCCCAATATCCCTTATGGACTACGAGAAAAGGATTTACCGGTAGGAATTTAAAATCCTATTTTCACCAAGACTTATGCTGGCCATACACTAGTTGGATATCGTGTAAGAATACATTGTGCATGTTAATAGGTGCAAATACGATGCAATGTGCGGCCCCGCGGGTCACACATTGCATCAGCTGATCATATGTGCTGCACATGTGATCAGCCATCCCAGCCCTCCGCAGTTGCGGAGGTACAATAGATTGTACGGTGTAAAAGCACCATACAATCTATCGCATGCCCCGCCGCTGGCGGGGGCGATCATTAGTATGACTCACATCTAATGCGAATCGTACTAATGTATGTTATGTGAAAATATTGTTAGATAGGCATACAGCAGATAGTTATCACTGTTGAAATGAAAATGTGATTTATCACCTCAGAAGTCTGATCATGTGACCGGCTTACACCATAAACAGCCTTTGTCACTCAGCTTGGTATATAAGTGTCAGATATGCTCTGTATGTGATGATATGACAACTCACAATGCAAAGTAAATGGACTTTAACCTAAATATTATATGACAGTAGATATGCATAGATACATTTTAGTATGCATTATTTTATTGCATGTTATAGAAGTGTCTTGTTATATCAGCTGTTTTTGCTGATATGACAGTGTAAGGAATGCCTGCTTTGCCTAATTGTAATATGAAATAATGTTTGAAGATAGATAAATGTAATATGAAAATGTTACAATATAGATAAATCATAACCAGCCTTTGTGATGTCACTCATCTTGATAGAAAACTGTTAATTATCTGCTTTGACAACTCAGTCAAGTGAAGCTTATTTTAACCTAAATATTTTTTTTTACATAAAGTTAGATAGAAATTGATAGATGGATAGATATTAGTGGGGAAATACAAGCAGGCTGGGTTTTAGCAGCTCAGTAGGCTGATCATGTGACCTGTTTGTTATGAATTTGAGTGCCTGGAACTCAGGAGGGTGAGTGTAGACTGGGGAGGTCCAACACTCACGTGTGGAGCCGCAGCCGGATATGGGCCCTCATTCCGAGTTGATCGGTCGCAAGGCGAATTTAGCAGAGTTACACACGCTAAGCCTACGCCTACTGGGAGTGTATCTTAGCTTCTTAAAATTGCGACCGATGTATTCGCAATATTGCGATTACAAACTACTTTGCAGTTTCTGAGTAACTTCAACCTTACTCTGCCTGTGCGATCAGTTCAGTGCTTGTCGTTCCTGGTTTGACGTCACAAACACACCCAGCGTTCGCCCAGCCACTCCTCCGTTTCTCCAGCCACTCCTGCGTTTTTTCCGGAAACGGTAGCGTTTTCATCCACACGCCCATAAAACGCCGTGTTTCCGCCCAGTAACACCCATTTCCTGTCAATCACATTACGATCGCCGGAGCGATGAAAAAGCCGTGAGTAAAAATACTATCTTCATTGTTAAATTACTTGGCGCAGCCGCAGTGCGAATATTGCGCATGCGTACTAAGCGGATTTTCATTGCGATGCGATGAAAAATACCGACCGATCAACTCGGAATGAGGGCCCTGGATAACTGCAGCTACGCCTTCTCTAACCACTGACTCCGTTATTCCTCCCAGTAGTCGGTAGGTGCCTGCTGAGCTAGCCTTCTCCCTTAGCAGCCGCGTTTGAATGGGCGATTTAGGTCCGACCAGTCTACGATGCCCCCCAGGTCTTACGAGGTACAAAGCACTGACTGAGACTGAGAGTAAATAAGGGGAAAACTAACTAGGACTAATGTACCAACCACGGGGAAAAAATACAGAGAAAACAATAAACAGATTATGTGCTGCGCGGCCGCCAAAACGCCAATGCAGGTACCAAGGTAAACGGCGGAACCCAAGGAGACGATTCCGTTGCTACTTGAGGTGTACAACAAAAGGTATCGTGGCCAAGCCACAACAGGCGACTCCGTTGCCACAGTAAATTACAACGGCTGAGAGAACCACTGCAGAAAACTACACAAAGAAAGTATAATAAAAGATGAGACCTCTGCCGCATTCTACTAACTCACGGCGCCACGAGAGGCAAAACGAAGAATCTACCGAAGATCCGAGGTGTACTGGAATCGGATAACCTCCACTGGAAGCAAACCAGGAGACAAGCTGGACACGATCCCAAAACTAGATGCTGGCCACAGGAACTCCAGGAATAACAGGCTGGGACTGGAACCACCAGATACAGACAGACTGGCTCTCAGGAAGCTATCACCGGCGGAGCAGTACTCTCCTGGCCCCCATTAATAAAGGCCCTGCCAATAAGCAGCCCAGCCCCCCGATCCTGATTAAACAGCTGAGCCTCGCGCGCTAGGCGCGGCCTCCCGGCTGCTTAGAAACAAATGGGACTGAACTAACCAGTGGCCAACTGGAGTCCCCGGTTGCCCGGCAACCGGCCGGAGCAGGACGCCCGGCGGCAGAAGTGACACGCCGTGCCCATTGCCCTGCAATGGTCGGGAGCCGGCACGTCACCTAACTGCCATGGCGGCTGACAGTACCCATCCCTTGAGGAGGGGCTAAGCAATCCCTAAATCTGGGTTTATGAGGAAACTCATGAAAAAGGCTTTCTTGAGCTTAGGGGCATGCAAATCCTTATCTAAGTCCAAAGATCTCTCTTCCAGTCTATACCCCTTAAAAATGGACCAAAAAATAGAGCTGACCACGGGAAAGCTTCAAATCCAGGACCTTCTCTACCAAGAACTCCCGCTGACACTTCCAGGAGATCTACCCCTGATGACTTTCCGAGGGAATCTCCTGGAAGTGACAAACGGCTTTAACAGAGAACAATGAAAGGTGTTGGATATTTTTAGAGATCTGGGCAACTGTAGCCGAAAGGCAACCGGATTGATCTGCTTGATAATCAAGAATGGTCCGATGAATCTGGGTCCTAACTTAGCCAATGGAGTTTGATGTTACGGGTTGACAACCATACCTTGTCTCCCACCTTAAAAGGTTCATGAACATCGGAAATTGTCCGAAAAAAATTCTACTGGAAGGCAGCTCTCTTAAGAGCAAGGTGCACCTTTCTCCAAATAGCTCTGAGGCAGGAAGTCAAAGGCAAGGACGAAGATGGATTATTAGGAATAAATGAATTGGCTCTGGGATGGTAGCCAAGGACTGAAAAGAACGGATACACCTTAGTGGACGAATGACAGATATTGTTGTAGGCAAACTCAGCTAAAGGAAAATATTCAGACCAATCATTCTGAAGCTTAGAGGCATAACAAAGCAGGTACTGCTTCAGAGATTGGTTTACACGCTCCGTCTATCCGTTAGACTGCGGATGGTATCCAGACGTCAAACTGAGCTTCATGTTTAGCGAGGTACAAAAGGCCTTCCAGAAACGGGCAATAAACTGTGGCCCTCGATCTGAAACAATATCTGTGGGTTACCCACGGAGCCTGAAAACATGGCATATAAACAGGACCGCCAAAGCCTGAGTAGACGGCAACCGAGGCAGAGCAACAAAATGGGCCATCTTGCTAAAGTATGAACAACAAAAACCAGGTTGCGCTTGACAATCGAAAAAATATGAAAATGTATTGTAATAAAAGTATTTACAACAATTCTCCCGGGAGTATAATAAAAACAATTCAATATGACATAATAATCTGCTCAAATAGAATACCCCTGAGCTTTGGTAATTAATTAATTAGAAGGTGCTTTCTATGCAAAGAGTGCCTAATGCTGTTTGATGCGGACTACCAATGATTAGAAAGGAATCGGTAACATTAATAGTGAACTAAAAAGTGAACTGCAGGTCTGTATACAGAAAAATAAAAATGAACTCACTTAATCCGTGGAAACAAAGTCCCAAAAAAGGTCTTACATCTATAGCAGCATGTGACAGTTCCAATGATCTTTAAATGATGTGGAATCTTGAATAAGTAAATAAACAGTGTCCGAGTGATATAGAATGAGACTGTGCAAATACACAATTACCCACAGTGGGTAATTGTGTATTTGCACAGTCTCATTCTATATCACTCGGACACTGTTTATTTACTTATTCAAGATTCCACATCATTTAAAGATCATTGGAACTGTCACGTGCTGCTATAGATGTAAGACCTTTTTTTGGGACTTTGGGGGTCATTCCGAGTTGTTCGCTCGCAAGCGGATTTTAGCAGATTTGCTCATGCTAAGCCGCTGTCTACTGGGAGTGAATCTTAGCATCTTAAAATTGCGAACGATGTATTCGCAATATTGTGATTACACACCTCGTAGCAGTTTCTGAGTAGCTCCAGACTTACTCGGCTTCTGCGATCAGTTCAGTGCTTGTCGTTCCTGGTTTGACGTCACAAACACACCCAGCGTTCGCCCAGACACTCCCCCGTTTCTCCGGCCACTCCTGCGTTTTTTCCGGAAACGGTAGCGTTTTTTCCCACACGCCCATAAAACGGCCTGTTTCCGCCCAGTAACACCCATTTCCTGTCAATCACATTACGATCGCCAGAACGATGAAAAAGCCGTGAGTAAAATTCCTAAGTGCATAGCAAATTTACTTGGCGCAGTCGCAGTGCGGACATTGCGCATGCGCATTAAGCGGAAAATCGCTGCGATGCGAAGATTTTTACCGAGCGAACAACTCGGAATGACCCCCTTTGTTTCCACGGATTAAGTGAGTTCATTTTTATTTTTCTGTATACAGACCTGCAGTTCACTTTTTAGTTCACTATTAATGTTACCGATTCCTTTCTAATCATTGGTAGTCCGCATCAAACAGCATTAGGCACTCTTTGCATAGAAAGCACCTTCTAATTAATTAATTACCAAAGCTCAGGGGTATTCTATTTGAGCAGATTATTATGTCATATTGAATTGTTTTTATTATACTCCCGGGAGAATTGTTGTAAATACTTTTATTACAATACATTTTCATATTTTTTCGATTGTCAAGCGCAACCTGGTTTTTGTTGTTCATATTGTATTTCCTAGGGATTGGCTTTCCCCTTTTCCAGCTGCTGCTGACAATCGTTTACACCACCATTCACCGAGCGCTCAGCCTACTTGTTCTGTTATTCCATCTTGCTAAAGTGATCTACCACCACCCAGATAAACTGAAACCCAGAGTAGAGTGGAAGATCCACCACAAAATCCATCAAAATGTTTGACCATGGCCTGACCGGAACAGCTAGAGGCAAGAGTTGCCCAACGGGAAGTGATCGGGGCACCTTGTGCCTGGCACAGTCCTGACAGGAGAGAACAAACTCCTTAACATCCCTGGTGATATTAGGCCACCAAACTGAGCGATAGAGCAGTTCTAGCATCTTAGCCACACCCGGATGACCGGCAACCTTATTGTTGTGAAACTCAGCAAGGAGACTGCCTCCCAGGAACACCGGAATGAAGAGGCGGCCAGCGGGGGTGTTACTGGGAGCCTGACCCTGAAGTTGGAGTAATTGTGTGTGCAGATCCTGAGTGAGACCGGTCCGAATGGAGGTCGCTGGACTAATGGAGGTGGCAGGAGGTCAGACTTCATGAATAGGCAGGAAACAATGCAACAAGGCATCAGCTTTTGTGTTCTTAGAACCGGGTCTATAAGTAATGATAAAATTGAACCGAGTAAAGAATAGTGCCCAGCAAGCCTGATGAGAATTTAGACGCTTAGTTGACTCGATATACTGTAAGTTTTTGTGGTCAGTGAACACAGTTATGGAATGCCTTGCCCCTTCTAACTAGGGATGAGCGGGTTCGGTTCCTCGGAAACCGAACCCGCCCGAACTTCATGTTTTTTTACACGGGTCCGAGCGACTCGGATCTTCCCACCTTGCTCGGTTAACCCGAGCGAGCCCGAACGTCATCATCCCGCTGTCGGATTCTCGCGAGGCTCGGATTCTATCGCGAGACTCGGATTCTATATAAGGAGCCGCGCGTCGCCGCCATTTTCACACGTGCATTGAGATTCATAGGGAGAGGACGTGGCTGGCGTCCTCTCCGTTTAGAGAAGAGAGTGAGACAGTAGAGAGAGACACAGTAGTAGTAATTTTGGGGAGCATTATTAGGAGGAGTACTACTATACTACTACTACTTGCTGAAGTGATATAGATTAGATAGTGTGACTGTATTAATTATCTGACTTGTGGGGGAGACACTGACAGTGGGGAGCAGTTAGAGTCTGAGAGCAGGACTCAGGAGTACATATAACGTACAGTGCACACTTTTGCTGCCAGAGTCAGTGCCACACTGCCATTGTGACCACACTGACCACCAGACCAGTATAATATATTTTGTGATTGTCTGCTAGGAGTACTACTTGCAAGTTGCTGATAGTGTGACCAGTGACCTGACCACCAGTTTAATAATCAATCACCACCACCAGTTTAATATATATATATATATATATATATATATATATAATTGTATATAATATATATATATATATATATATATATAATATTGTATACCACCTACCCGTGTTTTTTTTTTTTTTCATTCTTCTTTATACATACTACTATAGTAGCTTACTGTAGCAGTCTGCGGTGCTGCTGAGCTGACAGTGTCCAGCAGGTCCGTCATCAGTCATTACATAATAAATATATATACCTGTCCGGCTGCAGTACTAGTGATATTATATATACATATATATTGATTTCATCTCATTATCATCCAGTCTATATTAGCAGCAGACACAGTACGTTAGTCCACGGCTGTAGCTACCTCTGTGTCGGCACTCGGCAGTCCATCCATAATTGTATACCACCTCCCCGTGGTTTTTTTTTTCTTTCTTCTTTGTACATACTACTATAGTATAGTAGCTTACTGTAGCAGTCTGCGGTGCTGCTGAGCTGACAGTGTCCAGCAGGTCCGTCATCAGTCATTACATAATAAATATATATATATACCTGTCCGGCTGCAGTACTAGTGATACTATATATACATATATATTGATTTCATCTCATTATCATCCAGTCTATATTAGCAGCAGACACAGTACGTTAGTCCACGGCTGTAGCTACCTCTGTGTCGGCACTCGGCAGTCCATCCATAATTGTATACCACCTCCCCGTGGTTTTTTTTATTTTCTTTCTTCTTTGTACATACTACTATAGTATAGTAGCTTACTGTAGCAGTCTGCGGTGCTGCTGAGCTGACAGTGTCCAGCAGGTCCGTCATCAGTCATTACATAATAAATATATATATACCTGTCCGGCTGCAGTACTAGTGATACTATATATACATATATATTGATTTCATCTCATTATCATCCAGTCTATATTAGCAGCAGACACAGTACGTTAGTCCACGGCTGTAGCTACCTCTGTGTCGGCACTCGGCAGTCCATCCATAATTGTATACCACCTCCCCGTGGTTTTTTTTTTCTTTCTTCTTTGTACATACTACTATAGTATAGTAGCTTACTGTAGCAGTCTGCGGTGCTGCTGAGCTGACAGTGTCCAGCAGGTCCGTCATCAGTCATTACATAATAAATATACATACCTGTCCGGCTGCAGTACTAGTGATATTATATATACATATATATTGATTTCATCTCATTATCATCCAGTCTATATTAGCAGCAGACACAGTACGTTAGTCCACGGCTGTAGCTACCTCTGTGTCGGCACTCGGCAGTCCATCCATAAGTATACTAGTATCCATCCATCTCCATTGTTTACCTGAGGTGCCTTTTAGTTGTGCCTATTAAAATATGGAGAACAAAAATGTTGAGGTTCCAAAATTAGGGAAAGATCAAGATCCACTTCCACCTCGTGCTGAAGCTGCTGCCACTAGTCATGGCCGAGACGATGAAATGCCAGCAACGTCGTCTGCCAAGGCCGATGCCCAATGTCATAGTACAGAGCATGTAAAATCCAAAACACCAAATATCAGTAAAAAAAGGACTCCAAAATCTAAAATAAAATTGTCGGAGGAGAAGCGTAAACTTGCCAATATGCCATTTACCACACGGAGTGGCAAGGAACGGCTGAGGCCATGGCCTATGTTCATGGCTAGTGGTTCAGCTTCACATGAGGATGGAAGCACTCAGCCTCTCGCTAGAAAAATGAAAAGACTCAAGCTGGCAAAAGCACCGCAAAGAACTGTGCGTTCTTCGAAATCCCAAATCCACAAGGAGAGTCCGACTCCAATTGTGTCGGTTGCGATGCCTGACCTTCCCAACACTGGACGTGAAGAGCATGCGCCTTCCACCATTTGCACGCCCCCTGCAAGTGCTGGAAGGAGCACCCGCAGTCCAGTTCCTGATAGTCAGATTGAAGATGTCAGTGGTGAAGTACACCAGGATGAGGAGGATATGGGTGTTGCTGGCGCTGGGGAGGAAATTGACCAGGAGGATTCTGATGGTGAGGTGGTTTGTTTAAGTCAGGCACCCGGGGAGACACCTGTTGTCCGTGGGAGGAATAGGGCCATTGACATGCCTGGTCAAAATACCAAAAAAATCAGCTCTTCGGTGTGGAAGTATTTCACCAGAAATGCGGACAACATTTGTCAAGCCGTGTGTTGCCTTTGTCAAGCTGTAATAAGTAGGGGTAAGGACGTTAACCACCTCGGAACATCCTCCCTTATACGTCACCTGCAGCGCATTCATAATAAGTCAGTGACAAGTTCAAAAACTTTGGGCGACAGCGGAAGCAGTCCACTGACCAGTAAATCCCTTCCTCTTGTAACCAAGCTCACGCAAACCACCCCACCAACTCCCTCAGTGTCAATTTCCTCCTTCCCCAGGAATGCCAATAGTCCTGCAGGCCATGTCACTGGCAATTCTGATGATTCCTCTCCTGCCTGGGATTCCTCCGATGCATCCTTGCGTGTAACGCCTACTGCTGCTGGCGCTGCTGTTGTTGCTGCTGGGAGTCAATGGTCATCCCAGAGGGGAAGTCGTAAGCCCACTTGTACTACTTCCAGTAAGCAATTGACTGTCCAACAGTCCTTTGCGAGGAAGATGAAATATCACAGCAGTCATCCTGCTGCAAAGCGGATAACTGAGGCCTTGACAACTATGTTGGTGTTAGACGTGCGTCCGGTATCCGCCGTTAGTTCACAGGGAACTAGACAATTTCTTGAGGTAGTGTGCCCCCGTTACCAAATACCATCTAGGTTCCACTTCTCTAGGCAGGCGATACCGATAATGTACACGGACGTCAGAAAAAGACTCACCAGTGTCCTAAAAAATGCAGTTGTACCCAATGTCCACTTAACCACGGACATGTGGACAAGTGGAGTAGGGCAGGGTCAGGACTATATGACTGTGACAGCCCACTGGGTAGATGTATGGACTCCCGCCGCAAGAACAGCAGCGGCGGCACCAGTAGCAGCATCTCGCAAACGCCAACTCTTTCCTAGGCAGGCTACGCTTTGTATCACCGCTTTCCAGAATACGCACACAGCTGAAAACCTCTTACGGCAACTGAGGAAGATCATCGCGGAATGGCTTACCCCAATTGGACTCTCCTGTGGATTTGTGGCATCGGACAACGCCAGCAATATTGTGTGTGCATTAAATATGGGCAAATTCCAGCACGTCCCATGTTTTGCACATACCTTGAATTTGGTGGTGCAGAATTTTTTAAAAAACGACAGGGGCGTGCAAGAGATGCTGTCGGTGGCCAGAAGAATTGCGGGACACTTTCGGCGTACAGGCACCACGTACAGAAGACTGGAGCACCACCAAAAACAACTGAACCTGCCCTGCCATCATCTGAAGCAAGAAGTGGTAACGAGGTGGAATTCAACCCTCTATATGCTTCAGAGGTTGGAGGAGCAGCAAAAGGCCATTCAAGCCTATACAATTGAGCACGATATAGGAGGTGGAATGCACCTGTCTCAAGCGCAGTGGAGAATGATTTCAACATTGTGCAAGGTTCTGATGCCCTTTGAACTTGCCACACGTGAAGTCAGTTCAGACACTGCCAGCCTGAGTCAGGTCATTCCCCTCATCAGGCTTTTGCAGAAGAAGCTGGAGACATTGAAGGAGGAGCTAACACGGAGCGATTCCGCTAGGTATGTGGGACTTGTGGATGGATCCTTAATTCGCTTAACAAGGATTCACGGGTGGTCAATCTGTTGAAATCAGAGCACTACATTTTGGCCACCGTGCTCGATCCTAGATTTAAAGCCTACCTTGGATCTCTCTTTCCGGCAGACACAAGTCTGCTGGGGTTCAAAGACCTGCCGGTGACAAAATTGTCAAGTCAAGCGGAACGCGACCTGTCAACATCTCCTCCTTCACATTCTCCCGCAACTAGGGGTGCGAGGAAAAGGCTCAGAATTCCGAGCCCACCCGCTGGCGGTGATGCAGGGCAGTCTGGAGCGACTGCTGATGCCGACATCTGGTCCGGACTGAAGGACCTGACAACGATTACGGACATGTCGTCTACTGTCACTGCATATGATTCTCTCACCATTGAAAGAATGGTGGAGGATTATATGAGTGACCGCATCCAAGTAGGCACGTCACACAGTCCGTACTTATACTGGCAGGAAAAAGAGGCAATTTGGAGGCCCTTGCACAAACTGGCTTTATTCTACCTAAGTTGCCCTCCCACAAGTGTGTACTCCGAAAGAGTGTTTAGTGCCGCCGCTCACCTTGTCAGCAATCGGCGTACGAGGTTACATCCAGAAAATGTGGAGAAGATGATGTTCATTAAAATTAATTATAATCAATTCCTCCGTGGAGACATTCACCAGCAGCAAGTGCCTCCACAAAGTACACAGGGAGCTGAGATGGTGGATTCCAGTGGGGACGAATTGATAATCTGTGAGGAGGGGGATGTACACGGTGATATATCGGAGGATGATGATGAGGTGGAGATCGTGCCTCTGTAGAGCCAGTTTGTGCAAGGAGCGATTAATTGCTTCTTTTTTGGTGGGGGTCCAAACCAACCCGTCATTTCAGTCACAGTCGTGTGGCAGACCCTGTCACTGAAATGATGGGTTGGTTAAAGTGTGCATGTCCTGTTTATACAACATAAGGGTGGGTGGGAGGGCCCAAGGACAATTCCATCTTGCACCTCTTTTTTCTTTAATTTTTCTTAATTTAATTAATGAATTAATTTTTCTTAATTTAATTTTTTGCGTCATGTGCTGTTTGGGGAGGTTTTTTTGGAAGGGCCATCCTGCGTGCCACTGCAGTGCCACTCCTAGATGGGCCCGGTGTTTGTGTCGGCCACTAGGGTCGCTTATCTTACTCACACAGCTACCTCATTGCGCCTCTTTTTTTCTTTGCGTCATGTGCTGTTTGGGGAGGGTTTTTTGGAAGGGACATCCTGCGTGACACTGCAGTGCCACTCCTAGATGGGCCAGGTGTTTGTGTCGGCCACTAGGGTCGCTTAGCTTACTCACACAGCTACCTCATTGCGCCTCTTTTTTTCTTTGCGTCATGTGCTGTTTGGGGAGGGTTTTTTGGAAGGGACATCCTGCGTGACACTGCAGTGCCTCTCCTAGATGGGCCAGGTGTTTGTGTCGGCCACTAGGGTCGCTTAGCTTACTCACACAGCTACCTCATTGCGCCTCTTTTTTTCTTTGCGTCATGTGCTGTTTGGGGAGGGTTTTTTGGAAGGGACATCCTGCGTGACACTGCAGTGCCACTCCTAGATGGGCCCGGTGTTTGTGTCGGCCACTAGGGTCGCTTATCTTACTCACACAGCTACCTCATTGCGCCTCTTTTTTTCTTTGCGTCATGTGCTGTTTGGGGAGGGTTTTTTGGAAGGGCCATCCTGCGTGCCACTGCAGTGCCACTCCTAGATGGGCCCGGTGTTTGTGTCGGCCACTAGGGTCGCTTATCTTACTCACACAGCTACCTCATTGCGCCTCTTTTTTTCTTTGCGTCATGTGCTGTTTGGGGAGGGTTTTTTGGAAGGGACATCCTGCGTGACACTGCAGTGCCACTCCTAGATGGGCCAGGTGTTTGTGTCGGCCACTAGGGTCGCTTAGCTTACTCACACAGCTACCTCATTGCGCCTCTTTTTTTCTTTGCGTCATGTGCTGTTTGGGGAGGGTTTTTTGGAAGGGACATCCTGCGTGACACTGCAGTGCCACTCCTAGATGGGCCAGGTGTTTGTGTCGGCCACTAGGGTCGCTTAGCTTAGTCATCCAGCGACCTCGGTGCAAATTTTAGGACTAAAAATAATATTGTGAGGTGTGAGGTATTCAGAATAGACTGAACATGAGTGTAAATTATGGTTTTTGAGGTTAATAATACTTTGGGATCAAAATGACCCCCAAATTCTATGATTTAAGCTGTTTTTTAGTGTTTTTTGAAAAAAACACCCGAATCCAAAACACACCCGAATCCGACAAAAAAAAAAATCGGTGAGGTTTTGCCAAAACGCGGTCGAACCCAAAACACGGCCGCGGAACCGAACCCAAAACCAAAACACAAAACCCGAAAAATTTCCGGCGCTTATCTCTACTTCTAACCAGTGTCTCCATTCCTCGAAGGCCCACTTAACAGCCAACAGTTCCCTATTACCAACATTGTAGTTAGCCTATGCAGAAGAGAACTTCTTAGACATGAAGGCACAGGGGTGCAGTCTGAAAGACTTAGGGTCTTCCTGGGACAGGACTGCACCTACCCCAACTTCAGACGCGTCTACCTCAACGATAAACAGTAGATCAGGGTTGGGGTGTTTCAGGACAGGAGCCATTGCACAGGACTGTTTCAACGCCTGGAAAGCACGCTCCTCCTGTGGAGGCCATTTAGACGGATCGGCACCCTTTCTCGTCAAAATGGGAGTGACCAATTCCGAGAAGGCATGAATGAAGCGTCTATAATAGTTGGCAAAACCCAAAAACCTTTGGATAGCTTTTAGGTTAGTGGGGTGAGCCCGAACCAGGACTGCCTGGAGATTTTTGGGTTCCATAAAAAACCCGTCAGGAGAAATGATGTATCCTAGGAAGGATACCTCCGTGACATCAAATTCGCATTTCTCCAGTTTGGCGTAAAGATGATTCTCCCGCAACTTCTGGAGCACCTGCCGAACATGGAGACGATGTTGCTCAGTGGACTCAGAATAAATTAAAATGTTGTCCAAGTATACTACCACGAATCTCCCCAGAAAGTCACGGAGGACGTCATTTATGAAATCCTGGAACACCACGGGGGCATTAGAAAGACCAAACGCCATCACTAGATACTCATAGTGCCCGGATTGTGTATTAAAGGCTGTTTTCCACTCATCCCCAGATCTTATTCGGATGAGGTTGTATGCTCCCCTGAGGTCAATCTTGGAAAAGATGAGGTGGAAGGGCATCCGCTTTTCCTTTAGAAAATACGTCCACAAAGTCCTGGTAAATGGCAGGAATACCCTCCGGAGTTACTGTTGCGACTCATACAGGATGAGTAATACATCTTATCGAGCAGTCGGAACCCCAACGTGAAATTTCCCCTGACCTCTTATCAATGGTTAGGTTGTGGTCAGTGAGCCAGGGGTGACCCAAGACTAATGGAACAGGACAGTGGGTGAGGAGGAGCATTATCTCCTCAGTGTGTAATACCCCAATGGTCAACTATAAGGGTGGAGTCTGGTGAGTAATCACTCCGTTAGAAAGGGGGTTACTGTTCAAACCTCGCATAGTAATGGGTCTATTAAGTTTGAGCTGCAGAATACCAAGTGCCTGAGCAAAAGTGACATCCAAAAAATTCCCAGCAGCTCCGCTATCAACAAATGCTGATACCGAAGAGTCCCGACCCTCAAAGGATATATTAGCAGGAACTAACATAGAGTCATGAGAGGAGACCAACTGAAGGCCTAAGTGAACCCCCTCAAAATTAACTTGGCCAGTGCGTTTTCCTGCTTGTTAGGGCAGGAACGCGCCATATGCCCCTTGCCGCTACAGTATAAACATAGCCCAAGATTCATTCTCCGAGTTCTCTCTTCAGAGGAAATTCTGGACAGACCCACTTGCATAGGTTCCTCTGTTTCCTCAGAGAGAGCATACACACATGAACTAGGCTTAAAACTTGCCCCTCTATCAGTTCTTCGTTCCCTGAGATGTCAATCAATCTTAATAGCAAGCTCCATGAGTTTATTGAGAGTCTCCGGAACTGGGTACTGAATGAGACTATCTTTTTAATAAACTCTGACAGGCAGAGGCGAAACTGACTGCGCAAGGCAGGATCTTTCCAGCCACAATTGTTCGTCCATCGGCGAAACTCCATTTAATACACTTCAACTGGATTCTTTCCCTGTTTTAATGCCCGTAAATGACTTTCTGCAGATGCCTCCCTGTCCGGGTCATCTTACAAAAGGCCTAAAGACTTGAAAAAGGCTTCTACTGAGAGCAAGGCTAGATCATCTACACTAAGACCAAAAGCCCATGTTTGTGGATCCCCCCGCAGCAAAGACATCACTATGCCTCCCGCTGAGACTCTGAACCTGAGGATTGAGGCCTTAAACGAAAGTAAAGCTTGCAACTCTCCCGAAAATTGAAAAAGTCTTCTCAGTTTCCCGAAAAGTGGTCAGGGAGGTTCATCTTAGGTTCAGGAGAAACGCTCGGAGAAGTTCGTAAGAGATCCTCCTGAGACTTAACCCGTAAGGTAAGATCCTGCACCATTTGGGTAAGGTTCTGGATCTGACAAGCCAGAATTTGGCTGGGATTCTGACCTTGCGCAGAGGGATTCATACAAAAAATAACTCAAGGCCACCCTATTTCTTTTTTGGGCTGGTGATAATGTTATGAATTTGAGTGCCTGGAACTCAGGAGGGTGAGAGGCGACTGGGGAGTTCCAGCACTCACGTGTGGAGCCGCAGCTGGATATGGATAACTGCAGCTACGCCTTCTCTAACCACTGACTCCGTTATTCCTCCCAGTAGTCAGTAGGTGCCTGCAGAGCTAGTCTTCTCCTTTACCAGCCGCATTTGAATGGGCGAATTAGGTCCTCCCAGACTCCGATGCCCCCAGGTCTTTTACGAGGTACAAGGCACCGACTGAGAGTAAATAAGGGGAAAACTAACTAAGAATAACGTACCAACCACAGGAGAGAATACAGAGAAAACAATAAATAGATTATGTGCGGCGCAGCCGCCAAAACACCAACGCAGGAACCAAGGTAAACGGCGGAACCAAAGGAGACGATTCCGTTGCTGCTCGAGGTGTACAACAAAAAGTATCATGGCCAAGCCACAACATGCGACTCTGTCGCCAAAGTAAATCACAACGGCTGCGAGAACCACCCCAGAAAACTACACAAAGTATAATAAAAGATGCGACCTCTGCCGCGCCACAAACTCAACGGCACCACGAGAGGCAAAACGAGGAATCTTCCGAAGCTCCGAGGTGTACTGGAATCGGATAACCTCCACTGGAAGCAGACCAGGAGATAAGCTGGACACGATCCCAAAACTAGATGCTGGCCACAGGACCCCCAGGAATAACAGGCTGGGACTGGAACCACCAGAGACAGACAGACTGGCTCTCAGGAAGCTCTCATCCACGGGGCAGTACTCTCCTGGCCCCTTAATAAAGGCCCTGCCAATAAGCAGCCCAGCCCCCCGGCCCTGATTAAACAGCTGAGCCTCTCGCGCTAAGCGCGGTGTCCCGGCTGCTTAGAAACAACCGGGACTGAACGAACCAGTGGCTGCCTGGCGTCTCCGGTTGCCTGGCATCCGGCCGAAGCAGGACGCCCGGCGGCGGAAATGACAAGTGCGTCACCAAACAGCTGCGGCGGGTGACACTGTTAATATCATAAATAGCTTTTGTGATGTCACTTAGCTTTGCTAAATAGTCACTGCTTGCAATAAGTCTGTCCAGTATGTTGCATACTTACTACGGTTTTAAATGTACCTGTAACCAACTCTGGGTCTGATGCAGTGGCTGCCTTCTGCGATTGCTTTAGTGCCATTTGCTGTGGTCGCGTCAGCAACTTTATGCTAATGCTAGTAACAGCCTGTCCCCGGGTGTGTAAGTGTGCATCTGAATGTGTAAGGACTAAGACGCCCACTTTGTGTGTCTTTAAACGCAACAATCCCGCTTGATGTGTCTTAGTTGCTACAATCGGACACACCAAGGAAACTTGCCTCTGCTCCACTCTAGGTGCAGATTCTCCATCAGTGTATGGCTTCCAGTGTAAGCGATTAAGCCTCTGAGTGCGCAATCAGTTATGTGACATGCCTGCGACACTCCCATAACATGTCTAACAGACAGGTGAATAGTCACCGCCCAGGAATGCTCCCCATGTTTCCAATATATCTCTGAGACCATGCGTCCAAATGACCATTGCTTCTCTGTACGCACATACTGTAGCATGACTGATATACAATACAGACAGCATTCTGGTGGCTGGCATACAATACAGGAAGCATTCTAGTGACCGTTATGAGGGCTCTTGGTGAAAAATCTATGTTATACCCATTTCACATTAAAGCCCTGGCTCCAACTTGGGATACTGAACATGGGCCCTCATTCCGAGTTGATCGGTCGCAAGGCGAATTTAGCAGAGTTACACACGCTAAGCCTACGCCTACTGGGAGTGTATCTTAGCTTCTTAAAATTGCGACCGATGTATTCGCAATATTGCGATTACAAACTACTTTGCAGTTTCTGAGTAACTTCAACCTTACTCTGCCTGTGCGATCAGTTCAGTGTTTGTCGTTCCTGGTTTGACGTCACAAACACACCCAGCGTTCGCTCAGACACTCCCCCGTTTCTCCAGCCACTCCTGCGTTTTTTCCGGAAACGGTAGCGTTTTCATCCACACGCCCATAAAACGCCGTGTTTCCGCCCAGTAACACCCATTTCCTGTCAATCACATTACGATCGCCGGAGCGATGAAAAAGCCGTGAGTAAAGATACTATCTTCATTGTTAAATTACTTGGCGCAGTGCGAATATTGCGCATGCGTACTAAGCGGATTTTCATTGCGATGCAATGAAAAATACAGAGCGAACGACTCGGAATGAGGGCCATGGTTTCAAGCTGTATCAGACCCTTTCTCACTTCACGTTGGACCCGGATTTTTCCAGAGTCGTCATCTTCTCACTGCATCCGTGTCGGCACTGTCTGCCCTGCATGTCACTTCCGATAGGTGGGCCTTCTGAGTACACAGCCAATCAGCAGCCTTTTAGAGCGACCCAGTTTGAGTAATCCAGTTTACACCTTTCACACTGCAGCCGGCAAAGGTTGGACCGGGACACGCAACCCAGGTCGAAGCTTTCACACTGAGATGGGACCCAGGTCAACCCGGCAATATCCCAGGTCCGAGACTTAGTGCGTGAACGGGGTATTATTAATCTCTTATGGGAAGTTATGTTTTCACGATACATGAATATATAAAGATAATAGATATTGGAGAACATTTACATAATTTACAACAATCTGCTACATACCTTCCCTGTTGAATATTCTAACGCTATATAAATATGTGTTAAAAAAAAAAATGTGGTACATACCTGTCTATTAGTTTCCACTACCCTAGTAGTAGCTAATCTGACTAAAGTTACATTCCGGCTCGTCCTCCATATTTTAATAAACTATCCTCAAAAGCAGAAAATGAATATGCGAAGGCATGTTGGAATACAGGTTGGTGTGAAAACCACGCCAGTGACCAAATGAGGCCACACATGGATGGGAAATACCATTTTCTCTGACGTCCTAGTGGATGCTGGGAACTCCGTAAGGACCATGGGGAATAGCGGCTCCGCAGGAGACTGGGCACAAAAGTAAAGCTTTAGGACTACCTGGTGTGCACTGGCTCCTCCCCCCATGACCCTCCTCCAAGCCTCAGTTAGATTTTTGTGCCCGGCCGAGAAGGGTGCACACTAGGGGCTCTCCTGAGCTTCTTAGTGAAAGTTTAGTTTTAGGTTTTTTATTTTCAGTGAGACCTGCTGGCAACAGGCTCACTGCATCGAGGGACTAAGGGGAGAAGAAGCGAACTCACCTGCGTGCAGAGTGGATTGGGCTTCTTAGGCTACTGGACACCATTAGCTCCAGAGGGACCGAACACAGGCCCAGCCTCGGAGCTCGGTCCCAGAGCCGCGCCGCCGGCCCCCTTACAGAGCCAGAAGCAAGAAGAGGTCCGGAAAAATCGGCGGCAGAAGACATCCTGTCTTCACCAAGGTAGCGCACAGCACTGCAGCTGTGCGCCATTGCTCCTCAGCACACTTCGGTCACTGAGGGTGCAGGGCGCTAGGGGGGGGGGCGCCCTGAGCAGCAATAAAAACACCTTGGCTGGCGAAAATACATCACATATAGCCCCCAGGGCTATATGGATGAATTTTAACCCCTGCCAGATTCCACAGAAAAACGGGAGAAAAGGCCGCCGAGAAGGGGGCGGAGCCTATCTCCTCAGCACACTGGCGCCATTTTCTCTCACAGCTCCGTTGGAGGGAAGCTCCCTGGCTCTCCCCTGCAATTACTACACCACAGAAAGGGGTTAAAAAAGAGAGGGGGGCACTAATTAGGCGCAGTATAACAATACAGCAGCTATAAGGGGAAAAACACTTATATAAGGTTATCCCTATATATATATATATATATATATATAGCGCTCTGGTGTGTGCTGGCATACTCTCCCTCTGTCTCCCCAAAGGGCTAGTGGGGTCCTGTCCTCTATCAGAGCATTCCCTGTGTGTGTGCTGTGTGTCGGTACGTTGTGTCGACATGTATGAGGAGGAAAATGAGGTGGAGGCGGAGCAATTGCCTGTAACAGAGATGTCACCCCCTAGGGAGTCGACACCTGAGTGGATGAGCTTATGGAAGGAATTATGTGACAGTGTCAGCTCTTTACAAAAGATTGATGACATGAGACAGCCGGCGACTCAGCCTGTGCCTGTCCAGGTGTCTCAAATGCCATCTGGGGCCCTAAAACGCCCGTTACCGCAGATGGCAGATACAGACACGGATACTGACTCCAGTGTCGACGATTAAGAGACGAATGTGACTTCCAGTAGGGCCACATGTTACATGATTGAGGCTATGGAAAATGTTTTTACACATTTCTGATAATACCAGTACCACTAAAAAGGGTATTATGTTGGGTGAGAAAAAACTGCCTGTAGTTTTTCCTGCATCTGAGGAATTAAATGAAGTGTGTGATGAGGCGTGGGTTTCCCCCGATAAAAACTGTTAATTCCTAAAAAGTTATTAGCATCATACCCCTTCCCGCCAGAGGATAGGGCACGTTGGGAAACACCCCTTAGGGTGAATAAAGCGCTCACACGCTTGTCTAAACAGGTGGCACTACCGTCCCCGGTTATGGCCGCCCTTAAGGAACCTGCTGACAGAAAGCAGTAAAATATCCTAAAATGTATATACACTCACACGGGTGTGATACTGCGACCAGCAATCGCCTCAGCCTGGATGTGCAGTGCTGGGGTGGCTTGGTCGGATTCCCTGACTGACAATATTGATACCCTAGATAGGGACAGTATATTACTAACTATAGAGCATTTAAAAGATGCATTTCTATATATGCGTGATGCACAGAGGGATATTTGCCGACTGGCATCAAGAGTAAGTGCGCTGTCCATTTCTGCCAGAAGAGGGTTATGGACAGGACAGTGGTCAGGTGATGCTGATTCCAAAAGGCATATGGAAGTATCGCCTTATAAAAGTTATTTGGGGTAGGTCTAACAGACCTGGTGGCCACGGCAACGGCTGGAAAATCCACATTTTTACCCCAGGTAGCTTCTCAACCTAAGAAGACGCCGTATTATCAGGCGCAGTCCTTTCGGCCCCATAAGGGCAAGCGGGCAAAAGGCGCCTCATTTCTGCCCCGTGGCAGAGGGAGAGGAAAAAGGCTGCAGCAAATAGCCAATTCCCAGGAACAAAAGCCCTCTCCCGCCTCCGCAAAGTCCTCAGCATGACGCTGGGCTTTACAAGCGGTCTCAGGCACGGTGGGGGCCCGTCTCAAGAAATTCGAGACGTCTCCCCCTCGCCGTTTCATAAAGTCTGCTTTACCGACGTCTCCCTCAGACAGGGAGACAGTATTGCAAGCCATTCACAGGCTGTATTCCCAGCAGGTGATAATCAAGGTACCCCTCCTGCAACAGGGAAAGGGGTACTATTCCACACTATTTGTGGTACCGAAGCCGGACGGCTCGGTGAGACCAATTTTAAATCTAAAATCCTTGAACACTTACATACAAAGGTTCAGATTCAAGATGGAGTCACTCAGAGCAGTGATTGCAAACCTGGAAGAAGGGGACTATATGGTCTCTCTGGACATCAAAGATGCTTACCTACATGTCCCAATTTACCCTTCTCCAAGGGTACCTCAGGTTTGTGGTACAGAACTGTCACTATCAGTTTCAGACGCTGCCGTTTGGATTGTCCACGGCACCCCGGGTCTTTACCAAGGTAATGGCCGAAATGATGATACTCCTTCGAAAGAAGGGAGTTTTAGTTATCCCTTACTTGGACGATCTCCTGATAAGGGCAAGATCCAGGGAACAGTTGGAAGTCGGGGTAGCACTATCTCAGATAGTGCTGCGGCAGCACGGTTGGATTCTCAATATTCCAAAATCGCAGCTGATCCCGTCGACACGCCTTCTATTCCTAGGGATGATCCTGGACAAAGTCCAGAAAAAGGTGTTTTCTCCCGGAGGAGAAAGCCAGGGAGTTATCCGAACTAGTCAGAAACCTCCTAAAACCAGGCCAAGTGTCAGTGCATCAGTGCACAAGGGTCCTGGGAAAAATGGTGGCTTCCTACGAAGCAATTCCATTCGGCAGATTCCACACAAGAACTTTCCAGTGGGACCTGCTGGACAAATGGTCCGGATCGCATCTTCAGATGCATCAGCGGATAACCCTGTCACCAAAGACAAGGGTGTCTCTCCTGTGGTGGTTGCAGAGTGCTCATCTTCTAGAGGGCCGCAGATTCGGCATTCAGGACTGGGTCCTGGTGACCACGGATGCCAGCCTGCGAGGCTGGGGAGCAGTCACACAGGGAAGAAATTTCCAGGGCTTGTGGTCAAGCCTGGAGACATCACGTCACATAAATATTTGGAGCTAAGGGCCATTTACAATGCCCTAAGCCAAGCAAGACCTCTGCTTCAAGGTCAGCCGGTGCTGATCCAGTCGGACAACATCACGGCAGTCGCCCACGTAAATAGACAGGGCGGCACAAGAAGCAGGAGGGCAATGGCAGAAGCTGCAAGGATTTTTCGCTGGGCGGAAAATCATGTGATAGCACTGTCAGCAGTGTTCATTCCGGGAGTGGACAACTGGGAAGCAGACTTCCTCAGCAGGCACGACCTCCATCCGGGAGAGTGGGGACTTCACCCAGAAGTCTTCCACATGATTGTAAACCATTGGGAAAAACCAAAAGGTGGACATGATGGCGTCCCGCCTAAAAAAAAAAAAATTGGACAGGTATTGCGCCAGGTCAAGGGACCCTCAGGCAATAGCTGTGGACGCTCTGGTAACACCGTGGGTGTACCAGTCAGTGTATGTGTTCCCTCCTCTTCCTCTCATACCAAAAGTACTGAGAATTATAAGACGGAGGGGAGTAAGAATTATACTCGTGGCTCCGGATTGGCCAAGAAGGACTTGGTACCCGGAATTTCAAGAGATGCTCACGGAGGACCCGTGGCCTCTACCTCTAAGAAGGGACCTGCTCCAGCACGGACCCTGTCTATTCTAAGACTTACCGCGGCTGCGTTTGACGGCAGGGCGGTTGAACGCCGGATCCTGAAGGAAAAAGGCATTCCGGATGAAGTCATCCCTACCCTGGTCAAGCCAGGAAGGATGTAACCGCAAAGCATTATCACCGCATTTGGCGAAAATATGTTGTGTGGTGCGAGGCCAGTAAGGCCCCGATGGAGGAATTTCAACTAGGTCGATTCCTGCATTTCCTGCAAACAGGAGTGTCTATGGGCCTACAATTGGGGTCCATTAAGGTTCAAATTTCGGCCCTGTCAATTTTCTTCCAGAAAGAACTAGCTTCAGTTCCTGAAGTTCAGACGTTTGTAAAAGGGGTACTGCATATACAGTCTCCTTTTGTGCCTCCAGTGGCACCTTGGGATCTCAATGTAGTTTTGGGGTTCCTAAAGTCACATTGGTTTGAACCGCTTAAATCTGTGGATTTAAAATATCTCACGTGGAAAGTGGTCATGTTGTTGGCCTTGGCTTCGGCCAGGCGCGTGTCAGAATTGGCGGCTTTATCCTGTAAAAGCCCTTACCTGATTTTTCATACGGACAGGGCAGAATTGAGGACTCGTCCTCAATTTCTCCCTAAGGTGGTTTCAGCGTTTCACCTGAACCAGCCTACTGTGGTACCTGCGGCTACTAGGGACTTGGAGGACTCCAAGTTGCTGGACGTAGTCAGGGCCCTGAAAATATATGTTTCCAGGACGGCTGGAGTCAGAAAATCTGACTCGCTGTTTATCCTGTATGCACCCAACAAGCTGGGTGCTCCTGCTTCTAAGCAGACTATTGCTCGTTGGATTTGTAGTACAATTCAGCTTGCACATTCTGTGGCAGGCCTGCCACGGCCAAAATCTGTAAAAGCCCATTCCACATGGAAGGTGGGCTCTTCTTGGGCGGCTGCCCGAGGGGTCTCGGCTCTACAACTTTGCCGAGCAGCTACTTGGTCAGGGGCAAATACGTTTGCTAAATTCTACAAATTTGATACCCTGGCTGAGGAGGACCTGGAGTTCTCTCATTCGGTGCTGCAGAGTCATCCGCACTCTCCCGCCCGTTTGGGAGCTTTGGTAAAATCCCCATGGTCCTTACGGAGTTCCCAGCATCCACTAGGACATCAGAGAAAATAAGAATTTACTTACCGATAATTCTATTTCTCGTAGTCCGTAGTGGATGCTGGGCGCCCATCCCAAGTGCGGATTATCTGCAATACTTGTACATGGTTATTGTTACAAAAATCGGGTTATTATTGTTGTGAGCCATCTTTTCAGAGGCTCCTCTGTTATCATGCTGTTAACTGGGTTCAGATCACAGGTTGTACGGTGTGATTGGTGTGGCTGGTATGAGTCTTACCCGGGATTCAAAATCCTTCCTTATTGTGTACGCTCGTCCGGGCACAGTATCCTAACTGAGGCTTGGAGGAGGGTCATGGGGGGAGGAGCCAGTGCACACCAGGTAGTCCTAAAGCTTTACTTTTGTGCCCAGTCTCCTGCGGAGCCGCTATTCCCCATGGTCCTTACGGAGTTCCCAGCATCCACTACGGACTACGAGAAATAGAATTATCGGTAAGTAAATTCTTATTTATTTTTTTTATGCCCTTAAGGATCTGGGGCAGATGTATTAACCTGGAGAAGGCATAAGGAAGTGGTAAACCAGTGATATGTGCAAGGTAATAAAGGCACCAGCCAATCAGATCCTAACTGTTAATTTACAAATCGGAGCTGATTGGCTGGTGCCTTTATCACCTTGCACATATCACTGGTTTATCACTTCCTTATACCTTCTCCAGGTTAATACATCTGCCCCTGTGCAGTCTTGTAAATTGCTAATGATCCTTTCAAACTGAACAATAACTACAGGCACTTGGTACTGGATGTCCTCTTTCAATCTTGTTTTCCTCATTATCCAATTTACTCCAATCCAGTCATACTGGATGCAAAGCAGTGAGAATGTCAATTTGGATCCCACTCACTGCAAAGTGGTGGGTCATTTTGACCAAAAGCATCAATTGACTCCCAGGCTGACAGACAAACCACACTCTCACCTTGCCTTCTTACAAAAAGGAGTTTCCCACAGTTGCTCTGTTTGATCAGTTACATGCAGTGATGCAAGTAGAATTTTTTTCTTAGTGGTACTGATAGTAAAAATGGGCGTGGCCATGTGTCATCAGGGGGTGTGGTCACACCAAACTAGGGGAGTGGCCACATGACAATAGCTACATGGCCACATTATGCCACACACCATAATGCCCATTACACATTATGCCACACACCATAATGCTTATTACACATTATGCCACACACCATAATGCTTATTACACATTATGCCACACACCGTAATGCTTATTACACATTATGCCACACACCATAATGCTTATTACACATTATGTCACACACCGTAATGCTTATTACACATTATGCCACACACCGTAATGCTTATTACACATTATAACAAGAAAAAACGGCTGCGCTGAATGTCAGAAATAATGATTAGAGAGAGCCAGCGTTTATCATTTAAAAATGTATTACATAATAAGAATGAGTATAAATTTATAATAATACCAGTTCAGAACAATAAGTATTTAAAATAACCCACAAAGCTTGTATCAGGATGTCTGACAGATGGAAGAATTTTACTAGGCTGTAGCTAAAATATAAAGCTAAAGTCCGTGTTCCACAGCTGCCAATATATATTGCTGATTGTGCACAAGAAAGAACAATGGGTGCAATGTGTGAACTCCTAGGTAGAATGACTGTGTATCACCAATTACCGTTCAGTTGTAAGTACTCTCAGGTGGGCTGGTCAGCGTACCGGGCGTCCCCGGTCGGATGTCCTGCGTTGCCCACAAAAGCTATGCAGCAGAGAGATGATGTTTCGCCGTGTATTGGAGGACTGGCTGAAGCGGCATAAATGGTGACCGCCGTTGTAGGCGGGATAGCAGTCCAAGATGTACCTGTCTGGGTGTGATGGAGTAGCAACAGCGTGAGACACCTGAGCAAGGTGTGTGGAGAAGGCGGGTCCTAACACGTTTCGTCACGCTCCACGTGACTTTTTCAAAGGTGAATTCCTGCCTCCAGAATGTCCGGTTTTTAAACTCTGTCTAGCTCAAAGTGAGCAGCTGTCTAAAATCAGTATCAAATTACATAATAGAATAGAACATTTATAACAACGTTGTCTCTCTTATAAATATATAACAATGTATAGCACAGATAATGTGTTTGAACACAGCAGACCTGACTCGTAAAAAAATAAGAAAGGAAAATAAAAATAAATATACATAAAGCCTAACCTACATTTATTACACATTATGCCACACACCGTAATGCTTATTACACATTATGCCACACCGTAATGCTTATTAAACATTATGCCACACACTATAATGCTTATTACACAGTATGCCACACACCGTATTGCTTATTACACATTATGGCACACACTGTAATGTTTATTACACATTATTCCACACATCATGTCACACACTTTAATGCTTATTACACATTATGCCACACATCATAATGCCCATTACACATTATGCCACATACCTTAATGCTTATTACACATTACGCCACACACCGTAATGCTTATTACACATTATGCCACACACCATAAAGCCCCTTACACATTATGCCACACATCGTAATGCCCCTTACACATTATGCCACACACCTTAATGCTTATTACACATTATGCCACACACCATAATGCTTATTACACATTATGCCACACACCGTAATGCTTATTACACATTATGCCACACACCATAATGCCCATTACACATTATGCCACACATCGTAATGCCCCTTACACATTATGCCACACACCTTAATGCTTATTACACATGCCACACACCAGGGCCAGTATTTACTAAAAATCCGAGTTTGGTCGATTTGTGTTTTTTTTTCTAAGTCCCAATCCCGGAATTTACTAAGCACCAATCTCGGCAGTGTCTGGTCTATTCGTAATGGTTTGAATGACAACGTCCCGAAATACGAATGAATAGACCATCGGTCAAACGCGGCTGTTATTTCATAGAATACGGCCATTCACTATTCATTCGTATTTGGGTGTTAGTTTCTGAGTGCTCAACTGCGGGTCTGTTTTTTTTCGAATCGTTGAGTTTGGATAACCATACACGGATCAGTGAGATCTGTGCATGGTTATCTATGGGAAAGGGTCTGTTTAGTTTAAAATCAGAAAAAAAAATTGCGTGGGGTCCCCCCTCCTAATCATAACCAGCCTCTGGCTCTTTGAGCCGATCCTGGTTGAAAAAATATGGGGGGGGAAATGACAGGGGTTCCCCCATATTTAATCAACCAGCACCGGGCTCTGCGCCTGGTTCCAAAAATACGGGGGACAAAAAGCGTAGGGGTCCCCCGTATTTCTGAAACCAGCACCGGGCTCCACTAGCTGGGGAGATAATGCCACAGCCGGGGGACACTTTGATATCGGTCCCTGCGGCCGTGCCATTAAAACCCCAACTAGTCACCCCTGGCTGGGGTACCCTGGAGGAGTGGGGACCCCTTCAATCAAGGGGTCCCCCCCTCCAGCCACCCAAGGGCCAGGGGTGAAGCCCGAGGCTGTCCCCCCATCCAAGGGCGGAGGATGGGGGGCTGATAGCCTTTTTGAAAAAATGTGAATATTGTTTTTAGTAGCAGTACTACAAGTCCCAGCAAGCTGGTACTTGGAGAACCACAAGTACCAGCATGCTGTGGAAAACCGGGCCCGCTGGCACCTGTAGTACTACTACTAAAAAAATACCCCAATAATAACAGGAGACACACACCTTGAAAGTATAAGTTTATTACATACATGCACACCTCCAAACATACATACTTACCTATGTTCACACGAGGGTCGGTCCTCTTCTCCATGTAGAATCCATGGGGTACCTGTGGAAAAAATTATACATCGTGGCACCCTCCTGATTGGCTGTGTGCTCCTGTAGTGTCTGTCAGGCAGCACACGGCAGTGATACAATGTAGCGCCTATGCGCTCCATTGTAACCAATGGTGGGAACTTTGTGGTCAGCGGTTGACCGAAAGTAACCTCACCAAGGAGGTGGCGCTCCCTGATTGGCTGAAGGAACCCTCTTAGACAGGAGTCAGGGGGGGGGTCCTGGCAGTCGGGGAAAGGGGTCCCATGTGAGAACATGGGGCCCCTTTCAGTGCGTGGTCGGGTTTGCGTTTTATTTTTTTGACAAGTACGTGGATTATACAGAGAACAGAAGAGGACCGATCTACACTGGATTATGTGAGTATAATTTTTTCCACAGGTACCCCATGGATTCTACATGGAGAAGAGGACCGACCCTCATGTGAACATAGGTAAGTATGTATGTTTGGAGGTGTGCATGTATGTAATAAACTTATACTTTCAAGGTGTGTGTCTCCTGTTTTTATTGGGGTATTTTTTTAGTAGTAGTACTACAGGTGCCAGCGGGCCCGGTTTTCCACCGCATGCTGGTACTTGTGGTTCTCCAAGTACCAGCTTGCGGGGGAGGCTTGCTGGGACTTGTAGTACTGCTACTAAAAACAATATTCAAATTTTTTCAAAAAGGCTATCAGCTCCCCATCCGCCGCCCTTGGATGGGGGGGACAGCCTCGGGCTTCACCCCTGGCCCTTGGGTGGCTGGAGGGGGGGACCCCTTGATTGAAGGGGTCCCCACTCCTCCAGGGTACCCCGGCCAGGGGTGACTAGTTGGGGTTTTAATGGCACGGCCGCAGGGACCGATATCAAAGTGTCCCCCGGCTGTGGCATTATCTCCCCAGCTAGTGGAGCCCAGTGCTGGTTTCAGAAATACGGGGGACCCCTACGCTTTTTGTCCCCCGTATTTTTGGTACCAGGACCAGGCGCAGAGCCCGGTGCTGGTAGATTAAATATGGGGGAACCCCTGTCATTTCTTTCCCCATATTTTTTCAACCAGGACCGGCTCAAAGAGCCCAAGGCTGGTTATGATTAGGAGGGGGGACCCCACGCAATTTTTGACAGGATTTTAAAGACTTTAATTAACTTTTAAAGGTACACAATGAAGCCCTGCACGGATCTCACAGATCCGGCCGGGTTTCCTTGTGTTTTTTCAGGCAGTGTTTTAGTCATCACTCCCGTAAAACACTGCCTGATATTACGAATCACATCGACATCGGAAAAAACGATTGTGCAAAACTCGGCAGCTTAGTGAATGACCGTATCAGGATTCAAAAAGTTGCAGTAAAATGCACCCGATATCATTCGAGTTCAAACACCCTTCAAAACGGACAAAACACGAATATTAGTAAATAAACCCCCGTAATGCTTATTACACATTATGCCACACACCATAATGCTTATTACACATTATGCCACACACTCTAATGCTTATTACACATTATGCCACACACCATAATACTTATTACACATTATGCCACACACCATTATGCCCATTACACATTATGCTACACACCGTAATGCTTATTACACAGTATGCCAAACACCGTAATGCTAATTACACATTATGCCACACACCTTAATGCTTATTACACAGTATGCCACACACCATAATGCTTATTACACATTATGCCACACACCTTAATGCTTATTACACAGTATGCCACACACCTTAATGCTTATTACACAGTATGCCACACATCGTAATGCTTATTACACATTATGCCACACACCTTAATGCTTATTACACAGTATGCCACACACCATAATGCTTATTAACCATTATGCCACACACCGTAATGCTTATTACACATTATGCCACACACTTTACTGCTTATTACACATTATGCCACACACCATAATGCTTATTACACATTATGCCACACACTGTAATGCTTATTACTCATTATGTCACACACCGACACTCAAAAATGCCCCTTATAAATTATGCCCCAGTGGTGGGCTGGTGGTACGCTTATTTCTTAATGGTACGCCGTACCACCCTACTTTCAGCACTGGTTACATGCCATCAGCTGCACCAAATGTGAATAGACTGTTTCACTTTGCGCTCACCTACAAGGGTGTGATGTTGTGGGCAGCAAGATTGCGAGGAGGAGGCTACCTCAACTACCTCCCTAAAGAGGCTGCACTGGAGAAACGCACTGAAGTCAATCAACCAGGTAAAACGCATTTTCTATCCTCCAAATGCATGACGTCCCTGGGCTTAACCGCTAAACACCCCTGGTTCCTCTGTGGTACACTGCTCCTGTTGCCACACAAGCTACTTCCTACGTCCTTTGTTTCTTTAGACTCCCAGGTGTTTTCCAGTAGTGGGCAGTTGAAGGGAGATTTGTTTGAAGCTGTTGGCATTAGGTACCCAGCAGTAATGATGTAAGCCGGGCTCTAACCTGTAACATATTCATCTACTGTCATGATATTACATGACAAATCTTTACCACGCTCTCTAGAGAGACTAACATTACTATGAGCTCAATTAGCCAACAGATCAATCCTTATTAGCTTGCCACTGCTCATCAATACTCTGCTTCCAAGAAAGAGCTAATTAAATCAGACATTGGTTAAAGGGAGAAGAGCGGTGTGTAATAAATAGCATTTTCTCTATACTGAATGTCACATGTCATAGACCTTTTAAAGAGCAATTTATACCATCTTGTCGCATACAATAATAAGCCATCGTATATGGAAAAGAAGTGTTGTGTCGTATCTGGTATCCTATAATGAATTATTTAATGTTCGCACTGGGAGCCAGATTGGCTAGAAACGGCCCTGTATGTTCAGGCTTGGACTGGCCCACAGGGGTACAGGGGAAACCACCGGTGGGCCCCACTGCCTGGGGGTCCACCTCCTGCTCTAAGGATCAGGTTCCAGACTATGCACTTGAATTATACATTATACATGTTACCTTATACTGGACTATGGTGTATTTTCTACAGTGCATTGCTGTTATTAATCTGTTATTAATCTGGCACATTATCATGCATGCAGCAGAGTATTTTACTGTATATATTTATGAAGGGGCCCAGACATTGCACTCTCTAATGGTTAGTCAAACCAATGAGGGGGCAGACCCCTCCCCCTCTGCAGACTGGCCACACCCCTAAACATGGGCCCCTACCACTCCAATCCCCTGGTGGGCCCTACATGCCCCAGTCCGACACTGTGTATGTATGTAGCCACTTTCAGCAATACGTCTCCGACACTCTGCGACCATCTTCCTGCGTCTGAATAGCCACCTCCCTGTCTCCGCCGAGGAACATTCAGCACCTTTCCAACACACTTTGTATATTGCCTCTGTACAGGCCTGCCATCAGGGGGGTGCTGCGGGCACAGATGTCCAGGGCCCTGCCTCTCTAACAGAGGGGAGAGGGCCCAGGCCGCTCATGCCGCTGTCCACCCGCCGCCATGCTCTGCCCAATTTTTATAACCGAGTTCTGGCACAAGAGGGGGAGAGAATGCTGTAAGCTTCTTTTGTAAGCGTCACTCCAAAAATGGACGCCGCCTCAGAGGAGACAGTTATTAAAGATACTAGAGGACTCTCCCCCTCCTGTGACAGTGCCAGATCTCGTCATGAAAAGGGGTCGGAGGGGGCGGAGCTACACAGGACTGGGCTGCTACCACATCTGCTACAGCTTTGGCCAGCCTGCGATAGGTAAGTTGGTACAGGGGGCGTTACACGTGTAAGTGGCACTGGTACAGGGGGCGTTATGTGTGTAAGCGGCACTGGTACAGGGGGCGTTACGTGTGTAAGCGGCACTGGTACAGGGGGCGTTACATGTCTAATCGGCACTGGTACAGGGGGCGTTACGTGTGTAAGCGGCACTGGTACAGGGGGTGTTACATGTCTAAGCCAGGGACGTGCGGTGAGCTAAATGGCTCAGGAGGCACTGGCTGACCCCAGAGCCAGATTTACATGCAATATATGAGCCAAAGGGTAAATCTGGGCATTATACACAGGTGCAGCAGTATAAACTCCTGGAAATCTGGTGAGTTTTGATTAGAGATGTGTGGAAAGGATACAGAGGTGAGGCACTGCCTCACCTGCCATAGACTTTTTACTCCAGAGTTTGGGCTATAAAAATAATTAGAATAATGCAAAGAAGATATTTCAAACAAATTATCAGTATTTTTCATATATATTATTCAGTCAAAACTCTGGTTTAAACGTAAGTATAGCAGGAAAGGCTCTGCCTCACCCCACTGCACGTCACTGGTCTAAGCGGCACTGGTACAGGGGGCGTTACATGTCTAATCGACACTGGTACAAGGGGGCGTTACGTGTGTAAGCGCCACTGGTACAGGGGGTGTTACATGTGTAAGTGGCACTGGTACAGGGGGCGTTACGTGTGTAAGCGTCAGTGGTACAGGGGGCGTTACGTGTGTCAGTGGCACTGGTATAGGGGGCGTTACATGTGTAAGCGTCACTGGTACAGGGGGCATTACGTGCGTAAGCGGCACAGGTACAGGGGGCCGTTACATGTGTAAGCGGCACTGGTACAGGGGGCGTTACGTGTGTAAGCGGCACTGGTACAGGGGGCGTTACGTGTGTAAGCGGCACTGGTACAGGGGGCATTACGTGAGTAAGCGGCACAGGTACAGGGGGCCGTTACATGTGTAAGCGGCACTGGTACAGGGGGCGTTACGTGTGTAAGCGGCACTGGTACAGGGGGCGTTACGTGTGTAAGCGGCACTGGTACAGGGGGCGTTACGTGTGTAAGCGCACTGGTACAGGGGGCGTTACGTGTGTAAGCGGCACTGGTACAGGGGGCGTTACGTGTGTAAGCGCACTGGTACAGGGGGCGTTACGTGTGTAAGCGCACTGGTACAGGGGGCGTTACGTGTGTAAGCGGCACTGGTACAGGGGGCGTTACGTGTGTAAGCGGCACAGGTACAGGGGGCGTTACGCGTGTAAGCGGCACTGCTACAGTGGGCGTTACGTGTGTAAGCGGCACTGGTACAGGGGGTGTTACATGTGTTATCGAGTCGCGTTATCGGATCCCCTCGGACCGCCCATTGTTCTCTGCTGCGGGCGGCCGAGGAGGGTCGTAGAGGGGCTGCAGGGTAAGCGGGAGGCTTGCCCACCTTTCCGGGGGGCCGGGTGGGCCACCCGATTTTCGGGAGCCTCCCGGCCATTCCTGGAGGGTAGGCAAGTATGGGTTGGGGCCCGCTGGACCCAGGGGCCCGTGTGCACAGCACACACTGTACCTGATATAGATACACCTATATGGGGACTGGTTCTCCTACTTTTAGAAAGGATGGACTAGATTCAGACATAGAAGCATCTATAGGAAGCACAAGATTAGCAATGGAGATGGTCGCTACAAGCTCCTCCCCTTGTGTACATACGAATGTTCAAGGATTGACACGCCCACTTTCAGCACCCAGAGGTGCAGTGATAGTGATTGGTGCCTCCTTATACGTCAGCAATGGTCACCTAATTGACACTTGCACTAGCCCCTATAGCAGGTGCAGTTTCTGTGTATGAATATGACCTCCTATGCCTGCGTCTGGACATCTGTGCACAGGACCCCTTTCATCAACACTGAACAAACCATTTCTGCATGTATTTCTAGCCACCTCCCAGGAACACCCATCATTTTTCCACAATGTTCCTGATACCTTCCATCTCAATAGCGCCCCTGTGTGTACACTCTGTGTAATGCATGTGCACCAAGGAGTGTTTAGGAATTTCCGCTAATGCGCAGCAGTTGCAATAAATTACCTACGTGACCATTACCACAGCGAGTGCCACTGGCTCAGACCTGATATCGCCAATCGGGAGTAACTGACAATTTAAATGGAATTTTTTTATTAATGTTGGGGCAGGATGGTCGAGATCTTTCATTAAACGCATGTAAAAAATTAAATATTCCGAAAATTACTATTAATAAATGACACCAGTTGAATTATTAATAGTACCGATTTTTGGCTCTCCAAACTTCCATTGAAAGTATAGAAGGGGCGTGGCCACATCCCCTTTACCCGTGACCACGCCCCCTTTTCAAATTTGTACCGATTTTTGGGGGTCATTCCGAGTTGATCGCTCGCTAGCAGTTTTTAGCAGCCGTGCAAACGCATAGTCGCCGCCCACGGGGAGTGTATTTTCGCTTTGCAGGAGTGCGATCGCCTGTGCAGCCAGCGCGGCAGCAAACACATTTTGTGCAAAACAAGACCAGCCCTGTAGTTACTCATTCTGTGCGATGATTGCTGCGACAAGTGACACGGTAATGACGTCAGATACCCGCCCAGCAAACGCCCGGCCACGCCTGTGTTTTTCCAAACACTCCTACAAATTAAAATGGTCAGTTGACACCCAGAAACGCTCTCTTCCTGTCAATCTCCTAGCGATCGGCTGTGCGACTGAATGCGTCGCTAGAACCTGTGCAAAACCACTATGCTCTTTGTACCCGTACGTCGCGCGTGCGCACTGCGGTGCATACGCATGCGCAGATTAGCCGTTTTTTCACTGATCGCTACGCAGCGAACAACGGCAGCTAGCGATCAACTCGGAATGACCCCCTTTATCTGTAAAATGTTGGAGGGTATGCAGTGATAGTCATCCTGAAACACTTTGGGGGCCACACTGGGTGTCCCTGTAACCTCCAAACAGTGCGCACAGTACTCATAGGGGCCAATTAAATTAGCCATGGAAGACGCCAGAAAGGTTCCCATCGGCTTCCGAGAGTCCACTGTAGAAGGCAGATTCTGCTCGCACCCTATTGTAGTTTCCTGTGTACAGAGCTGTACGCATCTTGCCGTGCATATTTAAGATTAAATCCTAGTCTGCATAACCCACAGTTCCATTGACACGCCCTCACTGAATTTTGCCCACGTGCCAACTCCCAATTACTGCCAGCTTACGCCGCTCCAGCCATAAGTGTAGATGCGGACACAGGGACTGATCTGTATTTGAGCACAAACCAAGTGTTTATGTGCAAATCCGATGTTTGCACGTGTGCAGAATGGGTTCTACGATATTGCTCGCAGCCCTCCTTAGCTACAGCATTGGGGGGGGTGACAGGGTCTGTTTTACAAAACAGGGGGTACATAGCCCCTGTTTTTGTGGGTGTGCCTGGTCTAGGGTCTGCATTGTCGGACAGACTTACCAGAGCTGGCTGAGCAGATCTGATGGGCAGTCTGAGTAAGCTTCGGCTTCCGCAGACTGACCGTGATCCAATGCTAGTCCGATGCTGCGTCTTCTGATGCAGCACACTGATTTTGCAGATGCATGCAGGAGGCATCTATTTCCTACAGGCTCCTCCTACTGCATTTGCATTTTAAATGTACGATATTGCACAGCCGCCTCCCTGCACTTCCCTGCTGCCGTGCAATTCCTTACAAATCAGAATCAGGCCCACCGTGCGTACAATACACATTGGCCCTCATTCCGAGTTGATCGCTCGCAAGGCGAATTTAGCAGAGTTGCTCACGCTAAGCCTACGCCTACTGGGAGTGTATCTTAGCTTCTTAAAATTGCGACCGATGTATTCGCAATATTGCGATTACAAACTACTTAGCAGTTTCAGAGTAGCTTCAGACTTACTCGGCATCTGCGTTCAGTTCAGTGCTTGTCGTTCCTGGTTTGACGTCATAAACACACCCAGCGTTCGCCCAGACACTCCCCCGTTTCTCCGGCCACTCCTGCGTTTTTTCCGGAAACGGTAGCGTTTTTATCCACACGCCCCGAAAACGCTGTGTTTCCGCCCAGTAACACCCATTTCCTGTCAATCACACTACGTTCGCCAGAGCGAAGAAAAAGCCGTGAGTAAAAATACTATCTTCATTGTAAAATTACTTGGCGCAGTCGCAGTGCGAATATTGCGCATGCGTACTAAGCGGAATTTCACTGCGATGCGAAGAAAATTACCGAGCGATCAACTCGGAATGAGGGCCATTATCCATACTTGCATGCACAGGCAGAAACATGCAATATGTGGCCCGCCAACAGGCGTATGTTCAACTCTACACCTGTGTAGTCGCTCTGCAGAATGTGCATCAGGCTCCTGACAACTGACTAAGGGCCTAATTTACGAATAATTGCAAAAGCAAAATCTTCCTCTAATGGGCAATACCATGGGGGTAATTCAGATCTGATCCAGCAGCAAATTTGTTAACTAATGGGCAAAACCATGTGCACTGCAGGTGGGGGCAAATGTAACATGTGCAGAGAGAGTTAGATTTGGGTGGGTTATATTGTTTCGGTGCAGGGTAAATACGCACATGCAGGGGTGGGGGTTCTGAGTACCTAGAACTAGAGATGAGCGGGTTCGGTTTCTCTGAATCCGAACCCGCACGAACTTCATGTTTTTTTCACGGGTCCGAGCAGACTCGGATCCTCCCGCCTTGCTCGGTTAACCCGAGCGCGCCCGAACGTCATCATGACGCTGTCGGATTCTCGCGAGACTCGGATTCTATATAAGGAGCCGCGCGTCGCCGCCATTTTCACACGTGCATTGAGATTGATAGGGAGAGGACGTGGCTGGCGTCCTCTCCATTTAGATTAGGGTTGAGAGAGAGAGAGAGAGATTGACCTGAGGCTGTGATACTGTAGAAGAGAGTGCAGAGTTTAGTGACTGACGACCACAGTGACCACCAGACAGTGCAGTTGTTTGTTTTATTTAATATATCCGTTCTCTGCCTGAAAAAAACGATACACACAGTGACTCAGTCACATACCATATCTGTGTGCACTGCTCAGCCCAGTGTGCTGCATCAATGTATATATATATCTGACTGTGCTCAGCTCACACAGCTTATAATTGTGGGGGAGACTGGGGAGCACTGCAGTGCCAGTTATAGGTTATAGCAGGAGCCAGGAGTACATAATATTATATTAAAATTAAACAGTGCACACTTTTGCTGCAGGAGTGCCACTGCCAGTGTGACTAGTGACCAGTGACCTGACCACCAGTATATATAATATTAGTAGTATACTATCTCTTTATCAACCAGTCTATATTAGCAGCAGACACAGTACAGTGCGGTAGTTCACGGCTGTGGCTACCTCTGTGTCGGCACTCGGCAGCCCGTCCATAATTGTATATACCACCTAACCGTGGTTTTTTTTTTCTTTCTTTATAGTCATACTAGTTACGAGTATACTATCTCTTTATCAACCAGTCTATATATTAGCAGCAGACACAGTACAGTGCGGTAGTTCACGGCTGTGGCTACCTCTGTGTCGGCACTCGGCAGCCCGTCCATAATTGTATATACCACCTAACCGTGGTTTTTTTTTCTTTCTTTATACATACATACTAGTTACGAGTATACTATCTCTTTATCAACCAGTCTATATATTAGCAGCAGACACAGTACAGTGCGGTAGTTCACGGCTGTGGCTACCTCTGTGTCGGCACTCGGCAGCCCGTCCATAATTGTATATACCACCTAACCGTGGTTTTTTTTTCTTTCTTTATACATACATACTAGTTACGAGTATACTATCTCTTTATCAACCAGTCTATATATTAGCAGCAGACACAGTACAGTGCGGTAGTTCACGGCTGTGGCTACATCTGTGTCGGCACTCGGCAGCCCGTCCATAATTGTATATACCACCTAACCGTGGTTTTTTTTTTCTTTCTTTATACATACATACTAGTTACGAGTATACTATCTCTTTATCAACCAGTCTATATTAGCAGCAGACACAGTACAGTGCGGTAGTTCACGGCTGTGGCTACCTCTGTGTCGGCACTCGGCAGCCCGTCCATAATTGTATATACCACCTAACCGTGGTTTTTCTTTCTTTCTTTATACATACATACTAGTTACGAGTATACTATCTCTTTATCAACCAGTCTATATATTAGCAGCAGACACAGTACAGTGCGGTAGTTCACGGCTGTGGCTACCTCTGTGTCGGCACTCGGCAGCCCGTCCATAATTGTATATACCACCTAACCGTGGTTTTTTTTTCTTTCTTTATACATACATACTAGTTGCGAGTATACTATCTCTTTATCAACCAGTCTATATATTAGCAGCAGACACAGTACAGTGCGGTAGTTCACGGCTGTGGCTACCTCTGTGTCGGCACTCGGCAGCCCGTCCATAATTGTATATACCACCTAACCGTGGTTTTTTTTTCTTTCTTTATACATACATACTAGTTACGAGTATACTATCTCTTTATCAACCAGTCTATATTAGCAGCAGACACAGTACAGTGCGGTAGTTCACGGCTGTGGCTACCTCTGTGTCGGCACTCGGCAGCCCGTACATAATTGTATACCACCTAACCTTTTTCTTTGCATCATGTGCTGATTGGGGAGGGTTTTTTGGAAGGGACATCCTGCGTGACACTGCAGTGCCACTCCTAAATGGGCCCGGTGTTTGTGTCGGCCACTAGGGTCGCTAATCTTACTCACACAGTCAGCTACCTCATTGCGCCTCTTTTTTTCTTTGCGTCATGTGCTGTTTGGGGAGGGTTTTTTGGAAGGGACATCCTGCGTGACACTGCAGTGCCACTCCTAGATGGGCCCGGTGTTTGTGTCGGCCACTAGGGTCGCTAATCTTACTCACACAGCTACCTCATTGCGCCTCTTTTTTTCTTTGCGTCATGTGCTGTTTGGGGAGGGTTTTTTGGAAGGGACATCCTGCGTGACACTGCAGTGCCACTCCTAGATGGGCCCGGTGTTTGTGTCGGCCACTAGGGTCGCTAATCTTACTCACACAGTCAGCTACCTCATTGCGCCTCTTTTTTTCTTTGCGTCATGTGCTGTTTGGGGAGGGTTTTTTGGAAGGGACATCCTGCGTGACACTGCAGTGCCACTCCTAGATGGGCCCGGTGTTTGTGTCGGCCACTAGGGTCGCTAATCTTACTCACACAGCTACCTCATTGCGCCTCTTTTTTTCTTTGCGTCATGTGCTGTTTGGGGAGGGTTTTTTGGAAGGGCCATCCTGCGTGACACTGCAGTGCCACTCCTAGATGGGCCCGGTGTTTGTGTCGGCCACTAGGGTCGCTAATCTTACTCACACAGCTACCTCATTGCGCCTCTTTTTTTCTTTGCGTCATGTGCTGTTTGGGGAGGGTTTTTTGGAAGGGACATCCTGCGTGACACTGCAGTGCCACTCCTAGATGGGCCCGGTGTTTGTGTCGGCCACTAGGGTCGCTTATCTTACTCACACAGCGACCTCGGTGCAAATTTTAGGACTAAAAATAATATTGTGAGGTGTGAGGTATTCAGAATAGACTGAAAATGAGTGTAAATTATGGTTTTTGAGGTTAATAATACTTTGGGATCAAAATGACCCCCAAATTCTATGATTTAAGCTGTTTTTTAGTGTTTTTTGAAAAAAACACCCGAATCCAAAACACACCCGAATCCGACAAAAAAAATTCGGTGAGGTTTTGCCAAAACGCGTTCGAACCCAAAACACGGCCGCGGAACCGAACCCAAAACCAAAACACAAAACCCGAAAAATTTCAGGCGCTCATCTCTACCTAGAACCCCCTCTGCCCGCCGATCCATCGCCACAGCTTACCGATTTTTATTTATTTTTTAACTGAGCCCCACAATGGTGGTCATTCCGAGTTGATCGCTCGTTGACTATTTTCGCAGCGCAGCGATCAAGTGAAAAAACGCCAATTCTGCGCATGCGAATGGTACTTTCACACAAAACTTTGTAGATTTACACAAGCTCGAGCAACGTTTTTTCATCGCTCGAGTGATCGGAGTGTGATTGACAGGAAGTGGGTGTTTCTGGGCGGAAACTGGCCATTTTCAGGGAGTGTGCTAAAAAACGCAGGCGTGCCAGGTAAAAACGCAGGAGTGGCTGGAGAAACGGGGGAGTGGCTTGCCGAACGCAGGGCGTGTTAGTGACGTCAAACCAGGAACTAAACGGACTGAGCTGATCGCAATCTAGGAGTAGGTCTGGAGCTACTCAGAAACTGCAGGGAATTATTTAGTAGCAATTCTGCTAATCTTTCATTCGCTATTCTGCTAAGCTAAGATACACTCCCAGAGGGTGGCGGCCTAGCGTGTGCAATGCTGCTAAAAGCAGCTAGCGAGCGATCAACTCGGAATGAGGGCCAATGTGCGGCTGCTGGAAGCTGCCTCCTATCACACTGACTGAGGAGGCAGGCTGTGGCTGTGCGGCTGGCTGAGTGTGTAGGAGGAGCTGCTGTAGCTGCAGAGGCAGTGTGTGCAGCTCCTCCCAGGCAGTTCTCCCGTCCCATGTGACTTCTGTATCAGAGCTGGCCAGAGTCGGATGAGGCAGAGAGTTATGCCCTGCAGTGAGCAGGTGTGTGTGTGAATATACTGGGATTTAGTTATGCTGGGCGGGCGAGGCACCCACTGTCCTGATGTTTGAGGGGGAGGGGGGCATGATATGTGTGTGTATATGCTGTATGTGTGTGTGTGTATATATACTGTATGTATGCTGTGTGTGTGTGTATGTGTGTGTGTATATATTGTAACACTGTAGGGGTGCAAGGCGCCTTTTCCTGGGGAATATGGTAGCACGCAGCAGCTGAGGAACAACACAAGTCCAGTTTCTGGTACAACTGACCCCGGACAGTTTTATTGAAACAGAAAATAAAACAAACCCCAAAATAAAAATACCTTGCCTGTCCGGCACTAACTAAACATAAGATATTCCTAACTGTCACTAAACAAAACACAGAGTTCTTCAGTACATACTGTATAGCTTACTTGCATCAGAAAGCGTGTCTCTCACACACAGATCCCTCAGCCTTCCCAGGCAGTCTGCCCATACTAATCAGGTTAGCAGCACTATAACACACTTACACAGCTGAAACCCTGATTAGCCCTCTGTGAGGCCAAAGACCCGAACTGGGCCCAATGTCTAGAACTCGCCTTATCTCTCTCTCAGAGCCTTTACCCAGCTTTTACAGCAAACTGAAAAGGTTCAGACAAAACAAAAAGCATTTTTCCTAGAAGTTAACATTTTCTAAAACATGTAAGACAAGAACCTGGGACAAATATACCTGCCCTCAAACACTATCCCAGTGTTCTTGTCACATATCCCCCTCCCCTGTTTCGACCTAGGGGCCGGAACACTTGTAGCCCCCAAACAGAAGATGCGAGACAATGCATCTGCGTTGGCCAATTGTGTTCTATGTTCGACAGTAAACTTAAAGTCCTGCAACGCTAGAAACCATCTAGTTACACGAGCATTCTTGCCTCTATTTACATACATCCATTTTAAAGGGGCATGGTCTGTCACTAGTCTGAATTGTCTACCCAAGAGGTAATATCTCAAGGTATCTAGTGCCCACTTAATGGCCAAAGCCTCCTTTTCCACAATGGCATACCTTTTTTCATGCTCATTGAGTTTCCTACTCAAATAAATGATAGGGTGTTCGTCCCCATCTCTGGTTTGGGACAGCACAGCACCTATCCCTACCTCTGAGGCATCTGTCTGTACCACAAATTCTTTTGAAAAATCTGGTGTTATCAACACCGGTTGTGAACACAAAGCCACTTTTAACGCTTGGAACGCCTTTTCTGCATCAGGGTTCCATTTCACCACATTTGACTGCTTCCCTTTGGTAAGGTCTGACAACGGCACCGCTGTGGTCGCAAAATTAGGAATAAACCGTCTATAGTACCCAGTAATTCCCAAAAAAGCCCTTACCTGTTTTTTATTCACTGGACGAGGCCAGTTTTGAATAGCATCAACTTTATTCAATTGGGGCCTAATCAGACCTCTGCCTATGGTGAAGCCCAAGTATTTGACCTCCTCCATTGCGAGGCAGCACTTCTTTGGGTTAGCAGTTAACCCTGCCTCTCTGATTGAGTCCAGTACTGCTTGTACTTTAACCAAATGGGACCCCCAGTCTGTACTGTGAATTACCACATCATCCAAATAGGCAGCTGCATATTTTCTATGGGGCCTCAAAATTTTATCCATCGCCCGTTGAAAGGTTGCTGGAGCCCCATGCAACCCAAAGGGTAACATCTTATACTGGTACAGCCCCTCCGGAACCGAAAAGGCTGTTTTTTCTTTGGCGCTATCAGATAAAGGAATTTGCCAGTAACCTTTGGTCAGGTCCAATGTGGTGAGAAACCTGGCTGTTCCCAGCCTTTCTACAAGCTCATCCACACGGGGCATGGGGTATGCGTCAAACTTGGACACCTCATTTAACTTACGAAAGTCATTACAGAAGCGTATGCTACCGTCGGGCTTCGGGATGAGCACTATGGGACTGGACCACTCACTGTTAGACTCCTCTATGACTCCAAGTTCTACCATGGTTTTAACTTCCTTAGAAATAGCTTCTCGCTGAGCTTCAGGAATCCTATATGGCTTTAAATGAACCCTGACCCCTGGTTCTGTGACAATGTCATGTTTTATTATGGTCGTTCGGCCAGGCAGCTCTGAAAATACCTCCCTATTTTGGATGAGAAATTCTTTAACCTGATTGTTCTGATCAGCTGATAATGTCTCTGACACCTTCACTGCGGGAAGCAACCGGGGTGAAAACACCGAAGGGCAAGGCTCCGCTGACAGAGACAACCTATCTTTCCAGGGTTTGATTAAGTTAACATGGTAAATCTGTTCGGGTTTTCTCTTTCCCGGCTGGTATACTTTGTAATTAACCTCATTCACTTTTTCCCTAATCTCAAATGGACCCTGCCATTTAGCTAGGAATTTGCTTTCCACAGTGGGTACCAAAACAAGAACTCTATCTCCAGGAGCAAATTCCCGTATCTTGGCACTCCGGTTATAGACCCTCTGTTGAGCACTTTGGGCCTGTTCCATGTGCTCTCTGACAACAGGTACCACGGCTGCAATCCTATCCTGCATTTGTGTTACATGCTCAATAACGCTTCTATAAGGAGTGGGCTGTCCTTCCCACGTCTCTTTGGCAATATCCAACAACCCTCTGGGGTGTCTACCATACAACAAATCAAACGGAGAAAACCCCGTAGAGGACTGAGGAACTTCTCTGATGGCCATTAACAAGTAGGGCAACAAACAATCCCAGTTTTTCCCATCTCTCTCAACAACCTTTTTTAACATACTTTTTAATGTTTTATTAAACCTTTCCACCAACCCGTCAGTTTGGGGATGGTAGATGGACGTCCTGAGGTGAGTGACCTTAAATAACTTGCACAATTCTTTCATGATCCTTGACATAAATGGAGTACCTTGGTCAGTCAAAATTTCTTTTGGTATTCCCACTCTACTAAATACCTGCACCAGCTCCTTAGCTATCGCCTTGGTTGTGATAGTGCGTAAAGGGACAGCCTCAGGATATCGAGTGGCATAGTCCATAATTACCAGGATATACTGATGGCCCCGAGCAGACTTTAACAAGGGCCCCACGAGATCCATGGCTATTCTGTCAAACGGGACCTCTATAATAGGCATGGGAACTAGTGGGCTCCTGAAATGGGGTCTAGGGGCATGATACTGGCATTCAGGACAGGAAGAACAATATTCAGACACTTCTTTATAAACCCCTGGCCAAAAGAACCTTTGTAAAACTCTTTCAGTGGTTTTTTCTGCCCCTAAATGTCCTGCGGTAACGTGACTATGAGCTAAATCTAGTACCGTTCTCCGATAAGGCTGGGGAACTACCAGCTGTTCTACCACATCCTCACCCCTTTTGACAATGTGGTACAAGAGCTCATTACAGATGGCCATGTGGGGATACGTAACCCTGTCACCTGGTACCACAGGTTCCCCATTAACAATCTTAACATTCTCTCTAGCCTTTATTAAGGTAGGATCCTTTAACTGTTCAGACGCAAACAGATCCTTCTTTACCTCCAGGTCAGGCACGCTTTCAGTTCTAACTACTATGTCTCTGTTCCCGGCAAGAGGGTCCTCACTGGACTCCCCATCTGTCACTTCCCCAGCCAAACTAGCAAAAGGCAAAGGGCCAGAAAGTTCCGAAGACCCACGTACATCCATAAAATCACCGGTATTATCAACTGGCTTTTTACTTCTCACATCTGTTGATAACCGTGATTCCCACAGTTTCCAAAAATGAGGAAAATCCCTCCCTATTATGGCCTCATGCACCAAGGTAGGGACCAGTCCCACTTTAACCATTGCTGACCCACAACAAGTTTCTATATTCACCTCAGCAGTGGCATAATGTTGGGTATCCCCATGTATGCAAGTTACCCCAATAGGTATTTGCTGGACCTTTAAGGGGTTCACTAACCCAGCTTTCACGAGGGTAACTAAACTTCCTGAATCTAGCAAGGCCTCTACCCGGTTACCCTCTAAGAACACATCACACATTTGTTTTTCCAGCTCAGGTGAAGGTACCACAGTACAGGCTAACCTAGCAAAGAAAGACATTCTGCGACATTCAAAGGCAGCATCACATTGCATGGGTTCTTGCATGACTGGGCAATTGGCAACAACATGACCTGGCATACCACATCTAAAACATTTAACCACACGATTATCAACCCGTTTGGGCAACATAGACCGTTCTAGCCCCATTGGCCTGTCTCCAGGGCCAGTGTTTACAGTCTCTCCAGCCTTGCGTTCTCTTAACCGCCCAGCAACGTTTTCCCACGGAACAGTCTTACCAGTCTTTACTGAAGGGCACTGTCGAGGATCTATGGGTTGCTGGGTGGTCATCAGTAGTTCCTCTGCTGCCAAATACCGCTCTACCATGTCTACTAATTGGTCAGCAGTACCCGGGTTTCCATGGCTCACCCACTTGCGCAGGACCATGGGCAAAGATCTCAAGTAGCGGTCCATGACGACTCTTTCAACCATCTGGGGACCAGTTAATGTCTCTGGCTGTAGCCATTTTTTTGTTAGCTGAATAAGGTCGTGCATCTGAGAGCGCGGAGGCTTCTCCATGGCGTACACCCAACGGTGCACCCGTTGTGCTCGTACTGACAGCGTGACTCCCAGGCGGGTCAGGATCTCAGTCTTTAGTTTATCATAGTCCCGAGCCTCAGCAGGGCTTAAATCAAAGTACGCTTTTTGGGGCTCACCTGACAGAAAAGGTGCCAGCAGACTGGCCCACTGTGCTTTTGGCCAGTTCTCACGCTCTGCAGTCCTTTCAAACGTGGTCAAGTAGGCCTCCACATCGTCAGCCTCTGTAATTTTCTGCAAGAAGTGACTGGCCCGTATAGAACTAGAGCTGGTCGGAGCACTGACGGCCACATCTCCAATCCGGGCTGCAAGGCTCTGCACCACTTCTGTTAAGGCCTCTCTATCCTGACGCTGTTGCCGGTAAAGTTCGTCAATAGCCACCTGCTGCTGTCTCCTATTTTCCTCCATTGCCACCTGCTGCTGTCGGTTGGCCTCCTGCTGAGCCGCTGTAGCTTGCAGCAAGGCTTTAAGCAGATCCTCCATGTCGACAGATTTTTCAGGCGGCTTTGTAGCTGCTTTCACCCAAGACATATATCAAACCCTCAGGGGTGAGTCTCAGTAACTTCACACTGGGCTGTATCTGCATAAACCACCGTTTTCTGCAGGCCTCACAAAGCTGCTGCTTTCACTTATGCGCAGAACGGGGTTGCTCGCATTCTCCACCAAGTTGTAACACTGTAGGGGTGCAAGGCGCCTTTTCCTGGGGAATATGGTAGCACGCAGCAGCTGAGGAACAACACAAGTCCAGTTTCTGGTACAACTGACCCCGGACAGTTTTATTGAAACAGAAAATAAAACAAACCCCAAAATAAAAATACCTTGCCTGTCCGGCACTAACTAAACATAAGATATTCCTAACTGTCACTAAACAAAACACAGAGTTCTTCAGTACATACTGTATAGCTTACTTGCATCAGACAGCGTGTCTCTCACACACAGATCCCTCAGCCTTCCCAGGCAGTCTGCCCATACTAATCAGGTTAGCAGCACTATAACACACTTACACAGCTGAAACCCTGATTAGCCCTCTGTGAGGCCAAAGACCCGAACTGGGCCCAATGTCTAGAACTCGCCTTATCTCTCTCTCAGAGCCTTTACCCAGCTTTTACAGCAAACTGAAAAGGTTCAGACAAAACAAAAAGCATTTTTCCTAGAAGTTAACATTTTCTAAAACATGTAAGACAAGAACCTGGGACAAATATACCTGCCCTCAAACACTATCCCAGTGTTCTTGTCACAATATATACTGTATGTACACATGCTGTGTGTGTGTGTGTCATACTTACGGACATTTTATATCTCCTCTCCGGGAGAAGCCCGGAGAGGAGACGCTGCAGGTGTCTTCGAGGGGCGGGGCCGGACTGTGACATCACTAAGCCCCGCCCCCGCAGGGAAATGCCGCGATTCGCGGGTCCGCGGGAAGGGGGCGGGGCTAAAATTACGCGATTTGCATCATTTTAACCCCTTCTCCACCCGACGGTGGAGGTTATCTCTCCATCCTGCTCGCATCGCTACCGTGCGAGCAGGATGCGGGAGACCTGCCCACTCCTCCGGGGGTGCGGGGGGCTACCCCAAAAAACGGGAGCCTCCCGCAGCTTCCGGGAGAGTAGGTAAGTATGGTGTGTGTGTGTGTATATAATGTATGTATGTATGTGCTATGTGTGTATATGCTGTTTGTATACATGCTATGTGTGTATATGCTGTATGTGTGTGAATATACTGTATGTATATGCTATGTGTGTGAATATGCTGTATGAACATGCTGTGTGTGTGTGTGTGTGTGTGTGTGTGTGTGTGTGTGTGTGTATATGCTGTATGTATGCTATGTGTGTTCATGTGTATATGCTGTATGTATGCATTGTGTGTGTTTCTGTGTATGTTGTATGTATGCTATGTTTGTGTGTATATGCTGTATGTATGCTATGTTTGTGTTTATGTTTATATGCTATATGTATGTATGCATGCTATGTGTGTGTGTATATGCTGTATGTATACATGCTATGTGCAGGGGCGTAGCTATGTCAGTCAGGGTTCCATAGCAAAATTTAATGCTCACAGCCGCCGCCTTGAATGCCCCGCCCAACCCTACCTCTACCCCCATGAATTACTCAAAATTCTCCTTCCCCAGTGAACTTCCCACATCATGCACCATTGGGCCACTGCCGCCTCATCTGCTCTCCCGGCCGGCCTGACTCCATCTTGTGTCTCCTCACAGACACCTAGAAGAGGCATGGCCATGGTCCAGAGCTGTCCCTGCAGACTCAGCCACGCCTCCTCCCAGCATTAGTTACCACAGTTAGTTCAGGAGAGGCGGTGGTGGCCGGGTGGGCAGGTGTGGCTGCAGTGCAGCAGCCACACCTGCTGAAGGTAAAAGCTGCCAGTGTCCCCGCTGGGGCTCAGCAACAAGGTGCAGGGGAAGGCTTGGGCCCCAGAGACAACTCGGGACCCATATCAGCCGCATCCTCTGCACCTATGGTAGCTACGCCCATGTCTATGTGTGTATATGCTGTATGTGTATGTATGTATGTATGTATGTATGTGCCATGTGTGTGTATATGGTATATGAACATGCTATGTGTGTATATGCTGTACGAACATGGTGTGTGTGTGTGTATATGCTGTATGTATGCTATGTGTGTAAATGCTGTATGTATGCTATGTGTGTATTTATGTGTATATGCTGTATGTATGCTATGTGTTTATGTGTGTGTATATGCTGTATATATGCTATGTTCATGTGTATAATATGCTGTATGTATGCTATGTTTGTGTGTATATGCTGTATGTATGCTATGTTTGTGTGTATATGCTATATGTATGTATGCATGCTATGTGTATGTATATGCTGTATGTATGCTATGCGTGTGTATGCATTTATGTATGTGTGCAATGTCTGTGTATATGCTGTATGTATATGCTGTGTGTATGTATGCTGTGTGTCTGCAGCCTGTATGTTTGCTGTGTGGGTCTGCAGTATACTGTGTGTGTGTATGTACGCTCTGTGTGTGTCTGCAGTGTGTATATGTTTTTGTAAGTATGCCATGTGTGTTTGTGTCTGCTGTGTGTATGTATGCTAAGTGTGTATGTATGTACAGTGTGCATGCTGTGTGTCTGTATATATTACACATACATACATGTACAGAACCCCCCCCCACCCCATGAAAATCCTGCGTTTCCCCCCGATACTGGCTGCTTTATTTTTACACTGCAATTTAGATTTCAGTTTGAACACCCCCCACCTAAATCTAACTCTCTCTGCACATGTACATCTGCCCCCCCTGACCTGAATTAGGTCCCATGTGCACTGTGGGGGGGGGGGGGGGGGCAGATATAACGTGCAGAGACAGTTAGATTTGGGTGGGGTGTGTTCAAACTGAAATCTTAATTGTAGTGTAAAAACAAAGAAGCCAGTATTTACCCTGCACAGAAAAAATACGACCCACCCAAATCTATCTCTGTCTGCACATGTTACATCTGCCCCCCACCCCCCCCCCCTGCTGTGCACATGGTTTTGCCCATTAGAGGAAGGTTTTGCTTTTGCAATCAACCTTGAATTATGCCCTAATTAAGAAAACATACTTGTAATGATGTCACCGACAGCCACTGGTTAGTAGATTTTATGAAAATATATAGACTACTATACATATGTTTTTCCAAACTCATCATAAATAAACCTTACAAATACTAAGAGAGCTAATCACTTTAATCACCTTCGGACTCAGCAGCCAATCACAGAAGCCGACAGGAGGCGTCTATGCACACAAGATGCCGGCTGGTGCGTTAGCATATTTCCGCACAGCAGCTGCGTCCAAAAAAGCAGCTTCTGTGTGAATTGAATCTGGCCCTTTAACTCCAGCATCTAATGGACTGGTAATCCTTTAATTTCCGAAGCAGAAGTAATGATTGACAGCTCATTTTATACGGATCCCTATCCACTTCCTGTTATGTAACGTATTGCCGTTTGGACTGTCTACCTCCTGCCCACCTCTGACAATCATTTCTTAACCTCATTTTCAACTTTAGCTCACTCTATTGAACTGTGACATCAATAAGTGATTTATCGTAGTAGTGTTGCATGTCAGCGTCCGGGCATTGTAATGCCGGCAGTGTATTCCAGTGGCACAGAAACTTTCACTGTTGTTATACTTACCTTGGCACAACAGGGGGCATTTCGCGGCTCGAGGGGACATGGTGGGGGGAAATGATGCGGAATAGGGGGCGGAACAGGGGGCGTTTCACGGCTTTAGGAGGCATGGTGGGGGAAAATGATGCAGAACAGGGGGCATGAACGCACTGCCATATTATCATGGTCCCACCCCCACTATGCAATGTCGAGATCACGACACTGTTTGGCAGGGGACATGGCCACGATGATGCAATTCAGTGTAAATCTAGTCATCAGACCCCCCCAGACAGCTCACTTTGGACAGAGGCGTGTGTGTTGGAGGGGGGGGGGGGTTTGCTGGCAGATGCAGGGGCGATGCGGGCAGGTGGCACCCAGCTGGCAGACTTGCCCACTGTTCAGGAGCCTCCCGGATGATCTGGAAGAGTAGGCAAGTATGGTCGTATAGCTTATTAGACTGCCATCCTGTCTGCCACTGCTGTGTGGCAATATTTCATAGGTGTGCTATAGTTTTTTTAAACTGCCGTGTGTTTCTGCCGCTGCTATGTCGCTTAGTTTAGCCATCCAGCCTTTGGCCAATATTGTTGAACAATATTGTGAACTGTGAGGTGGTCATTATTGACTGGAAATGACTGGAAATTAATGTTATTGAGGTTAATAATACTGTAGGAACAAAAACAGGCCTATACTACATGATTTTATCTGTTTTTATAAAAAATAATAATAAATACAGATACAAAAGCAAAACCAAAACACATGAGGGTGGTTTTGACAAAATCAAAATCCGAAGATAAATTAGAACCAGCGCACATCTCTGGTACAAGGTACAGTAGTACAAACGTCTGATAAACAGCATTATGCCCGGTGCAGGGCTGTAACTAGCAGTGTGCTAGCGGTTCCTTGCCCACAGCGCAAATGCACTGTGGGCGCAATACCGCCAGCCGCACCCGCACGACCGCGCTCCTGCCGCCGCCGCTATCAATCACCCGTGACAAGCCGGTCCTCTGCCTGGCCGTCCGCCCACCAGGCCGCCTACCTGCCAATCTGCTTGGCCGCCCGCCCCTGTCGGAAAGGGAAAGAGGGCCCAGGTCCTGCTGGCCGCCGGCTACTGCTCACAGCAGCAGCACAATAAAGTTAATTTGCGGCGTGCCTGATGTCACGATGCGCCTCTAGAGGAGAGAGGAGCCGGCGCACCGGAGGTGCAAGCAGCCCCTTTCCGGAGAAAACGGAAGGCCAGGTAATTAAGTTTGCAAGCAGGATACAAAACTCCCTGAGTGCTGATATCTTTATTTTGGAATCTAATCTATCTATCTATCTATCTATCTATCTATCTATCTATCTATCTATCTATCTATCTATCTATCTATCTATCTATCTATCTATCTATCTAGAACAGTGGGAAGGGACATCATAGCATGGGCTTTCTCTGGGATCAATTTTGTCCTGACCCTTCTCCACGAGGCATGCACCTTATGTCCAGGGCCGGTGCAAGGTCCCTCTGCATCCTAGGCAAAACTTCAGCCACTAGGAGGGCTTGGGTGAATCCTGACTACCCTAACCCCCGACATTTTGAATGAAATTAATTAACCCTTCCCGTTCCCCTAACTCTTCCTCCCCATAGCCTAAGCCTATCTCTACCTGGAATACTAACATTCAGGATGTCGGATGTCGAGATTCCTGCGTCGGCATTCTGACATGTGTTGGGATTCCGGCGCCAATATTCTAAACGCCGGCATCCCGTCCACCGGGATGCCAACTACATCCTTTAACTGGATGTGTATACATACATATATACGCACAGGCCTACATATATTTGTATGCTCCTTATTGTGTTCCATTCCCCCCTCTGTAAGTTTTTTACTGACCCTTCATCCTCCATATGTACTGCATTGTGCCCCAGTGCCTGTGTTTTCCGTATTATGCTGTTTACAAGTGCAAACCACCCATCGAGCTGCAAGATTGTACTGTCTGTGGTCCTGCAGATCCCCCTTGGTTTACTTACCTTAAGTTGTTTTCTTGTTTTTACCTTGACATTGGCAGGATACCTCTTGCAGGCAGCAGCAGCATTACAGCGACACTGCGGGTGCAGACATGTAGCCAGGTGCTGCTTGCTGCAGGAGACCCGGGATCCAGAGGCCTAGAGGCGGTGCATCAGGACTATGAGGAGGGGCCATGGGGGCGCATCTCGGAAGGCATGGTTACATTCACCTCCTATGTGCCTTAACAAGACTTGATGTTACACGTGTCAGCATTACAGCGACACTGCGGGTGCAGACATGAGCCAGGTGCTGCTTGCTGCAGGAGACCCGGGATCCAGAGGCCTAGAGGTGGTGCATCAGGACTATGAGGAGGGGCCATGGGGGCGCATCTCGGAAAACATAGTTACATACACCTCCTATGTGCCTTCACATGACTTGATGTTACACATGTCAGTACGGAGGAAGCGCTGAGATACACTATGTGGTACAGCCTGATAGCGGCAGCTGCACCTGATTAGACCCGCAGCAGCGGCCAGCGCAGTGTAAAAGAAGGAGGTTGCATACAGAGACATCCTTCAGTTTTTTGCTAGATGAATTCAGTGGTGCCCTCCAGGGACCGGCTCCCCTAGGCAGCTGCCTAAAGCTGTCTAGCGGTAGAGCTGGCTCTGCTTATATGGAAAAATGGGGGGCGAGGACCAATTCTCTTTCTGACACAGGGCACCAAAAAGTCTAGATATGGCTCTGTATATAACCCTCATCATTATTCCAGGCACAGCCTTCTACTTACTCCCTCTGGCCAAAAGGATGATTCAACATTCATACAAAATTATACACTGGTTCCCTTCCTATAAGATCCATTGCTACAATTGGCTGCAAACTTAAAATCAATACTAATCAGTGACAGGTCTGTAAAATAAGCCAGTTGAGTCATCCTGTTATTCCTCTGAACCACTAAATATAGATGTATATATATACACACACACATATATATATATATATATATATATATATATACACACGATCGAGTCACATTATTATGACCACCAGCTAATAGCCAGAGTAACCGCCGTGTGCAGCACGGACAGCTGCTAGATGGGCTGGGAGTGACTCAATAAAGGTGCTTGTAGGTTGGCACAGGTTCATTGTGACGGTGAGCTGCTCCACTGTAGCGCGTCGGTCAGCCCTCATGCACCTTCATAGCCAACATTCACCTCTCACATCAGCGGTGCGTGTTTCTCCGCAGTTTCCACGTCGATTCTTCGTATTGGTGCCATTTGTCCAGTCACAATACACCTTCACCGCAGCAGCACGCGGACAGTTCCCAAACTGCGCTGTGTCAGATATACAGCCACCATGGGCCCGAATGCAGATAATCATCCCTTTTTTGCAACTCAGATAAATCGCCCCTTTTACCCATGGCAGCAAAGAGTGATATGTGTGCAGATGTCCTATCTCATCCCTTATATACCCACCAAGCCAGCCCACAACGCTTGACGTCCTTCATGGGCTACGCGCTGCTAATCTTTCATTCGCTATTCTGCTAAGCTAAGATACACTCCCAGAGGGCGGCGGCCTAGCGTGTGCAATGCTGCTAAAAGCAGCTAGCGAGCGATCAACTCGGAATGAGGGCCAATGTGCGGCTGCTGGAAGCTGCCTCCTATCACACTGACTGAGGAGGCAGGCTGTGGCTGTGCGGCTGGCTGAGTGTGTAGGAGGAGCTGCTGTAGCTGCAGAGGCAGTGTGTGCAGCTCCTCCCAGGCAGTTCTCCCGTCCCATGTGACTTCTGTATCAGAGCTGGCCAGAGTCGGATGAGGCAGAGAGTTATGCCCTGCAGTGAGCAGGTGTGTGTGTGCACTGGGGCTTAGTTATGCTGGGCGGGCGAGGCACCCACTGTCCTGATGTTTGACGGGGAGGGGGGCATGATATGTGTGTGCATATGCTGTATGTATGTGCTATGTGTGTATATGTTGTATGTATACATGATATGTGTGTATATGCTGTATGTGTGTGTGTGTGTGTGTGTGTATATATATATATATATATATATACACACTGTATGTATGCTGTGTGTGTGTGTGTGTGTATATATATTTACTGTATGTATACATGGTGTGTGTGTGTGTGTGTGTGTGTGTGTATGCTGTATGTATGTGCTATGTGTGTATATGTTGTATGTATACATGATATGTGTGTATATGCTGTATGTGTGTGTGTGTGTGTGTGTATATATATATATATATATATACATACTGTATGTATGCTGTGTGTGTGTGTGTGTGTGTGTATATATACTGTATGTATACATGCTGTGTGTGTGTGTGTGTGTGTGTGTGTGTGTGTGTGTGTATATGCTGTATGTATGTGCTATGTGTGTATATGCTGTATGTATACATGCTATGTGTGTATATGCTGTATGTGTGTGAATATGCTGTATGTACATGCTATGTGTGTGAATATGCTGTATGAACATGCTGTGTGTGTGTGTGTGTGTGTGTGTGTGTGTGTGTATGCTGTATGTATGCTATGTGTGTTCATGTGTATATGCTGTATGTATGCATTGTGTGTGTTTCTGTGTATGTTGTATGTATGCTATGTTTGTGTGTATATGCTGTATGTATGCTATGTTTGTGTTTATGTTTATATGCTATATGTATGTATGCATGCTATTTGTGTGTATATGCTGTATAAATACATGCTATGTGAAGGGGCTTAGCTATGTCAGTCGGGGTTCCATAGCAAAATTTTATGCTCACAGCCGCCGCCTCGAATGCCCCGCCCAACCCTACCTCTACCCCCATGAATTACTCAAAATTCCCCTTCCCCAGTGAACTTCCCACATCATGCACCATTGGGCCACTGCCGCCTCATCTGCTCTCCCGGCCGGCCTGACTCCATCTTGTGTCTCCTCACAGACACTGAGAAGAGGCATGGCCATGATCCAGAGCTGTCCCTGCAGACTCAGCCACGCCTCCTCCCAGCATTAGTTACCACAGTTAGTTCAGGAGAGGCGGTGCTGGACGGGTGGGCAGGTGTGTCTGCAGTGCAGCAGCCACACCTGCTGAAGGTAAAAGCTGCCAGTGTCGCCGCTGGGGCTCAGCAACAAGGTGCAGGGGAAGGCTTGGGCCCCAGAGACAACTCGGGACCCATAGCAGCCGCATCCTCTGCACCTATGGTAGCTACGCCCATGTCTATGTGTGTATAAGCTGTATGTGTATGTATGTATGTATGTATGTATGTATGTATGTATGTGCCATGTGTGTGTATATGGTATATGAACATGCTATGTATGTATATGCTGTACGAACATGCTGTGTGTGTGTATATGCTGTATGTATGCTATGTGTGTAAATGCTGTATGTATGCTATGTGTGTATTTATGTGTATATGCTGTATGTATGCTATGTGTTTATTTGTGTGTATATGCTGTATATATGCTATGTTCATGTGTATAATATGCTGTATGTGTGCTATGTTTGTGTGTATATGCTGTTTGTATGCTATGTTTGTGTGTATACTGTATGCTGTATGTATGCTATGTTTGTGTGTATATGCTATATGTATGTATGTATGTATGCATGCTATGTGTATGTATATGCTGTATGTATGCTATGCGTGTGTATGCATTTATGTATGTGTGCAATGTCTGTGTATATGCTGTATGTCTGCAGTCTGTATGTTTGCTGTGTGGGTCTGCAGTATACTGTGTGTGTGTATGTACGCTCTGTGTGTGTCTGCAGTGTGTATATGTTTTTGTAAGTATGCCATGTGTGTTTGTGTCTGCTGTGTGTATGTATGCTAAGTGTGTATGTATGTACAGTGTGCAGACGTACTTCATGGGCTACGCGCTGCCGACATCAAATATAGGAGGTGGTCATATAAATGTGATTTGACCGTGTATATATTTTTTATATGTATATGTATGTATATATATATATATATATATACACACACACATACATACATACATACATACATACATACTCTATATATATATATATATATATATATATATACTGTACTTTCCAAAAGAACAGCACTGGAGGCAATTTCAGTTGCAGTAAAAGACTTGTATTAACAAGCAACATTTTGGAGTGAACGCCCCGTCGTCAGGACCATACAAGTACCAAGGTCCTGATGACAGGGTGCTCGCTCCGAAACGTTGCTTGTTAATACAAGTCTTTTACTGCAATTGAAATTGCCCCCAGTGCCGTTCTCTTGGAAAGGATGTGTACAGTATGTTATTGATCGTGCACGGAGACCTGCTGCCTTTTATACAGTAAGTGCCGGCTGCTGTGGAATTGTATTTATATGGCTTTTTCTGATCATGGAGGTGGCAGTGACCAGTTGATGGAGTCTATGGGCCTAATTCAGACCTGATCACTGCCTTGCGTTTTCGCTCAGTAGGCGATCAGGTCTGAACTGCGCCAGCGCCGCAGTGCGTGGCGCTTGCCAGAGATGCGATCGTCATCTCTGCCCAGCGATCGCCTCTGCCTGATTGACAGGCAGAGGTGGTCGCTGGGCGGAAGGGGATGGGCCGGCGGCATTTGGCCACTGTTTTGGGGGCGCGGTACGGGCAATGCAGGCGTGCCTGGGTCACACGCAGCTGCTGCGACCCAGGAAGCGACGAGTAGCTACTCTTCCAGTACACAAGCATCGCCGCTGTGCGATGCTTTTGTACCTGTGTGTGTGTGTGGGGGGGGGCATTGAACGGCCCATGGAAGTCATTCCGACCCGCTCGCTCACTGCTGTTTGTTGCAGCAATCGGGTCACAACTGCGCATGCGGCAGCGCCGCAGTGCGCCGGCGCATGGCAGCTTTGGTTACCTAGCGATCGCCTCTGAGACAGAGGCGGTCGCTGGGCGGGAGGGGGCTGGACAGCGGCATTAAGCCGCCATTTAGGGGGAGCAGTCCGGCCAACGCAGGCGTGGCCGGACCATTGGGGGGGCGGGCCGCGGCGGCTGCGTGACGTCTCACGCAGCCGCTGCGGCCAGCGGCAGCGACAATTAGCTCCCAGTCAGCAGCAGGAGTTGCGCTGGCCGGGAATTACTCCTCAAATACAAAGGCATCGCCGCTGTGCGATGCTTTTGTATTTGTGCGGGGGGCAGGGGGGGCGGACTGACATGCGGGGCGGACTAGCCCTGTGCTGGGCGTCCCCCCACATGTCCGTGTAAATGATCGTAGCTGTGCTAAATTTAGCACAGCTACGATCACTATTCACTGATATATAAGGCAACTTGTATGTCTATGATCAATGGCTTTGTGGATATTAAGCACTATTGGATATAAGCCATTAACCTCCAGGACCTTAAAGTGACCATTTGGTTAATAATGTTAAAAATAATTTAATTACATTTTTTTCAACACTAATGGAGCGCCCTTAATTTTTCTACATTTTCTGGATCATAAAGAACAGACTGTAGGGAGCACCACATATTTGGGAGAATGCAATTGTTAAAAAAAACCTCTCTCTCTCTCTCTCTCTCTCTCTCTCTCTCTCTCTCTCTCTCTCTATATATATATATATATATATATATATATTGATAAACCCAGAGGCGGAACTACCGCCACTGTCCAGGGGCCCAAAGCATGTAATGAGTCAAACTGACTCATTACATGCCACTGTGCGCTGCGGGCAACCACTGCCTGCAGCACACAGCCGCCCGGAGAGGAGCGCAGCGGACATGGGGGGAAGGAGGCGGAGGGAGGTGGAGGAGGGAGCCGCAGCAGCGCTGTTTTGGTTGAGGCGCTGCTGCTGTCCCTCTGCTTCACTATAGGCTGTCTTCTGCCGATGTGAAGCGCATCCCAGCATTCACAGCGGCGGAGGACAGCCTATGGTGAAGGACTGGGACAGCAGCAGCAGCGCCTCAACCTATAACACAGCGCTGCTGCAGCTCCCTCCTCCACCTCCCTCCTCCTCCTTCTCGCCTGCCCGGGAATCGTGATCTCTGCCAGAAGCTGCACCGAGGAGCCCGAGCCAGCGGAGACGGTAAGTATAATTCTTTCTTTCTTTCTTTCTTTCTTTCTTTCTTTCTTTCTTTCTTTCTTTCTTTCTTTCTTTCTAGGGGGACTGTCTGCCGTAATGTGTAAAAAGGGGACGCTGTCTGCCGTTATGTGTAAAAAGGGGACGCTGTCTGCCGTTATGTGTAAAAAGGGGACGCTGTCTGCCGTTATGTGTAAAAAGGGGACGCTGTCTGCCGTTATGTGTAAAAAGGGGACGCTGTCTGCCGTTATGTGTAAAAAGGGGACGCTGTCTGCCGTTATGTGTAAAAAGGGGACGCTGTCTGCCGTTATGTGTAAAAAGGGGAATCTGTCCGCTGTTATGTGTAAAAAGGGGAATCTGTCCGCTGTAAGGTGTAAAGGGGTCTCTTCCTGGTGTAGTGGTGCTACTGTGCGGCGTAATTTGAATAATGGAGACTACTGTGCACCGTTTTATGAATTGGTATTATGTTGTGGTCACACCCCTTCCCCACGAAGCCACGCCCCTATGTATTTTGCGCGCGCCTACGACGCGCACTGCCCCTGTTTTGCATGCAGGGGTGGGGCTCCGATGCCGTTTCTTGCACACAGTGCTAAAATGTCTAGGTACGACACTGTTGCTAGGTATCCATTTCTCTGGCCCTGAGCAGGTCCTCCTCATCAGATCCTCTCCAGGGGTGAGGCGGTGGACTTGGATGGGAAGAGGGGGGGGCAAAACATTTTGTCGCACCTGAGCCCACCGCTCGCTAGTTCCGCCAAACCATATCAAATGTGAGTGTGCAGGTCTATTTATACTATGTTTTTCCGATTGTCGTGGACCACCCATGAGTGGGAATAGTCCCTTTTAGCCGGCATGCCGACTGTTGGGATTGTCAGGCGTCGGGATGTAGGGGGAGGCCGTCGGTCACATAACTTCATCTCATACATACTGTGTGCAGTTCTCTATAATGGTGAAATAAGAACTCTGCAGCTTTAACATGAGAACTTGTCTGTGCCTACCCAGCTTCCCTTTCTCCCAGGTTTAAAGCGAACAAGGACCCAAATGTATTAAGCTTTAAAAAGAGATCAAGTGGAGACGGATAAAGAGAGATAAAGTATCAGCCAATCAGCTTCCTATTACTGTCATGTCACAGGCTGTATTTGAAAACTGTCAGTTAGGAGCTGATTGGGTGGTACTTTATCACTCCTTGGGGGGAAGTCAAATATTTGAAAAATCGGTTGGGTGTCTGTTTTTTCCTGTCTATTAGGTAGGGAAAACCAGACACCCGACTGACATTTCAAACAATTGAATCTCCCCCTTCTCCCCCCTTATGTGTCTCAATTTGATCTCTTGTTAAGGCTTAATACATTTGGGCCAAACTCTCACGGACCCACATATAGATTATAAACTGGTGAGCAGGGCCCTCTTACCTGATTGCCCGTCTTTCATTACCCAGTCTTGTTTTATTTCTGTTTTGTTCCCAATTGTAATGTGTAATGGAATATACTGGCGCTATATATGTATATGTTTATACATTAAGGGGTATATGCAATTCCGGGCGAATTGCGGCACTTTTTCGCCCGTTTTTAAATTCGACACAATTCGACCGTCGAATTCCGGCAGGTGGGTGCCGGAATTCGACATATTCAATAAAAAACTAATTCGACAGTCCCCTGTCGAAAAATGGCCGATTTGACGGATTTTGATTAGATTTTTAAAAATGTTTAAAAACCGGTAAAAACCGGTAAAAAACCCGAAAAAAATTGCGTAGAGTCCCCCCTCCTAAGCATAACCAGCCTCGGGCTCTTTAAGCCGGTCCTGGTTGCCGAAATACGGTAAAAAAAATGACAGGGGATCCCCCGTATTTTAACAACCAGCACCGGGCTCTGCGCCTGGTCCTGGTGCAAAAAATACGGGGGACAAAAAGAGTAGGGGTCCCCCGTATTTTTTGTACCAGCACCGGGCTCCACTAGCTGGACAGATAATGCCACAGCCGGGGGTCACTTTTATACAGCGCCCTGCGGCCGTGGCATTAAATACCCAACTAGTCACCCCTGGCCAGGGTACCCTGGAGGAGTGGGGACCCCTTCAATCAAGGGGTCCCCCCCAGCCACCCAAGGGCCAGGGGTGAAGCCCGAGGCTGTCCCCCCCATCCAAGGGCTGCAGATGGGGGGCTGATAGCCTTGTTGAAAATGTAAGAATATTGGTTTTTGCAGAAGAACTACAAGTCCCAGCAAGCCTCCCCCGCAAGCCGGTACTTGGAGAACCACAAGTACCAGCATGCAGGGGAAACGGGCCCGCTGGTACCTGTAGTTCTACTGCAAAAAAAATACCCAAATAAAAACAGGACACGCACACCGTGAAAATACAATTTTATTTCACACATGCCGACACACATACTTACCTATGTTGACACGCCGACTCTGGCCACGTCTCCAATGTCGACGTCAGGGGTACCTGAAAATAAAATTATACTCACCTGATCCAGTGTCCAGTTCTTTTATTATAATCCACGTACTTGGCAAAACAAAAAAACGCATTTACCCGAACCAGACGGACTGAAAGGGGTCCCATGCTTACACATGGGACCCCTTTCCCCGAATGCAGAGACCCCCCGTGACTCCTGTCACAGAAGGTCCCTTCAGCCAATCAGGAAGCGCCACGTCGTGGCACTCTCCTGATTGGCTGTATGCTCGTCGGAGCTGTAAGACGCGCATCGCACAGTCCCCTCCATTATCTTCAATGGTGGGAACTTTGCGGTCAGCGGTGAGGTCACCCGTATTTTGGCAACCAGGACCGGCTCAAAGAGGCCGAGGCTGGTTATGCTTAGGAGGGGGGACCTCACACATTTTTTTTTCCAGATTTTTACCCCATTCCATTAAAAAAAAAAAAAATATATATATATATATATATTTTTACAAATATATAAATAATACTTGTGCCTCCTAAATAGACAAACCAAGTACCTAATCCCTTCTAATATAAATAGATATGCTATTACCAATAAAAAAAACACACAAAAAAACATGTTTTTTTATTTTTTTATTAGATTCCGCCAGCAAAGTGTGGCGGATTGAAAATGACGAATTTACTGTCTAAAAGCACTGTTGTCGAATTTACAATCTTCAATTGAATATACTTTTGTCGAAATGCCGCATTTGTACCATTGCAGAAATGTCGAATTTGTCAAATGTCGAATTTCAAAAAGTCGAATTTGGAAAGTCCGTTTTTTTAACGAAAAGTACTGTATTGCATTGTCGAATTTTTTTGGGGGGGCGAAAATGTCCCGTTTTTCGACATTTTCGGGAATTCGACCGCAATTGCATATACCCCTAAGTCACCAACAAACAACTTATTAAATGTAACACATTAAACTAAAGGTCAGTACACACTTAGCGATAAAGTAAACAACGTCGCTCATTTTGACTCTTCCTGAGCGACGTTGTTTACTTTATCGCTAAGTGTGTATGCCAACGAGAGATGCGGGTCAGTACCAACCCTTGGTCTCGGCTGTGCATGCAGCTCAATTGGAACTCCTCGTCCAAAACTGCATGCTCCGGCCGGCCACGGCATGACGTCACTGTGTGATATCGTTCGTGATATCACACAGTGTGTATGCCCACCTTCGGGCGGCCCGACCCAGGAGGGGAAACACTAGGTAACGTCGCTCATCAAATGCAACGCCTAGTGTGTACCCACCTTAAGAGAGCGAGGAGTCATAGTAGCCTTGATAAAGTTTTTACATTCAGGTTCCATCTGTAATATTCACATTACTCAGCGTCTCAGCCCCCTGTGCATTTTCTCCTTACTGCGGTGGGTCCTCTCCCCCTGCTGATTAAGAGGACTCATTGGGGCCCACACAAGGCTCTGCTCTTACCTCTCTGCTTTTTTTTCTAGTAAAGACATCTTTTCTCTGGCATCAAAGTCCCTCATTGGGCTTCCACTGCCATAGGTAAACGCAGGGGGGGTTTTCTGGTTGCCTGGAAACCCCCCTCCTCATGGCAAGTGGCTCAAATTATGACAACAATAGCAATGGTATATGGGGGGTCATTCTGAGTTGTTTGCTCGTTGCCGATTTTCGCAACGGAGCGATTAAGGCAAAAATGCGCATGCGCATGGTACGCAGCGCGCATGCGCTAAGTATTTTAGCACAAAACTTAGTAGATTTACTAACGTCCGAACAAAGAATTTTCATCGTTGAAGTGATCAGAGTGTGATTGACAGGAAGTGGGTGTTTCAGGGCGGAAATTGACCGTTATATGGGAGTGTGCGGAAAAACGCAGGCGTGCCAGGATAAAACGCGGGAGTCTCTGGAGAAACGGGGGAGTGGCTGGCCAAACGCAGGGCGTGTTTGTCACGTCAAACCAGGAACGAAACGGTCTGAGCTGATCGCAATGTAGGAGTAGGTCTCGAGCTACTCAGAAACTGCTAAGAATTATTTAATCGCAATTCTGCTACTCTTTCGTTCGCAATTCTGCTAAGCTAAGATACACTCCCAGAGGGCGGCGGCCTAGCGTGTGCAATGCTGCTAAAATCTGCTAGCGAGCGAACAACTCAGAATGAGGGCCATAATACGATTACTGGAGCTGCTGCCACATCATGCAGTTTAAGGGACAGAGCAGAGCTGCTGCACATGGCCAGAGGTAGCAGCTTCTTCTACCAAGTTTGCTCTGTGTGGTTCTGAGTCCTCAATCAGTGCACTGGACCAGAGAGCAGCTACTAGAAGAAGAGACAGGAGCCTTAACATGTGGTGGGAGAATGTGTGCTTAGAAAGTGCAGTACTGGTTCTATTATGTTTGTGTATTTATTATTGTATGCTTAATTTTTTCCTGACCACTTATCTTATTTATATTAATTAAATATGTTTGCTACAGCCTGTACTATAGACCATCTGTAGTGTTAAATATTAACCTGTATTCCATGTTCTGCAGAGTAGGAGATTGTGGATTACATTTGTAACCCCCCCCCCCCCCCCCCCCTACAAATCCTACGTTTGCCACTGACTACCACCACTATGCTGTAACTGTGGGGTCTATGGGGGTAATTCTGACCCGATCGCACGCTGCACTTCTTCACAGCCGTGCCATCGGGTCAGAAATGCGCATGCGCGGCGGCTGCATTGCGCAGGTGCGTCGTTGCCTGGCGACGGCAGCGACGCCGCGAACGAAGAAAGCGGTTGCAGCAGTGACTGCAGGAAGATTGACAGGAGGAAGGCGTTCTGGGGTGTCAACTGACCATTTTCTGGGAGTGGTGCGGTGAACGCAGGCGTGTCCAGGCGTTTGGAGGGCGGATGTCTGACGTCAATTCCGGGACCTTCATCGCGGAAAGATCGCACAGGGTAAGTAACTCTTACCCTGGTCTAGTTCTACACAAAACTTTTTTTGCATAGCAGGGCTGCACAAGCATTCGCAGCCTTGCTATGCAAAAAAGCCCTCCCCCATAGGCGGCGTCTAGTTGATCGCACGGGCAGCAAAAAGTTGCTACGTGCGATCAACTCGGAATCACCCCCTATGTACAAAGCTTTGGAGAGTGATAAAAGGAATGGAGTACAAGCCAATCAGCTCCTAATGGTCATTTTTCACACAGCCTGTAACATGGCAGTTAGGAGTTTATTGGCTGTTTCGTACTTTAACTCTCCCCACTTTCTCTGATCAAGACTTAGGGGGTCATTCCGAGTTGTTCGCTCGGTAAATTTCTTCGCATCGCAGCAATTTTCCGCTTAGTGCGCAAGCGCAATGTCCGCACTGCGACTGCGCCAAGTAAATTTGCTATGCAGTTAGAAATTTTACTCACGTTTTTTTCTTCGATCTGGTGATCGTAATGTGATTGACAGGAAGTGGGTGTTTCTGGGCGGAAACAGGCCGTTTTATGGGTGTGTGTGAAAAAAAAACGCTACCGTTTCTGGGAAAAACGCGGGAGTGGCTGGAGAAACGGAGGAGAGTCTGGGCGAACGCTGGGTGTGTTTGTGACGTCAAACCAGGAACGACAAGCACTGAACTGATCGCACTGGAAGAGTAAGTCTCGAGTTACTCAGAAACGGCACAGAGATGTCTTATCGCAATATTGCGAATCTTTCGTTCGCAATTTTAAGAAGCTAAGATTCACTCCCAGTAGGCGGCGGCTTAGCGTGTGCAAAGCTGCTAAAAACAGCTTGCGAGCGAACAACTCGGAATGAGGGCCATAGTAAATAAACTCCTAATTGTCTCTTTGGGATTTCTGTGATGTTCCAACCAGGGCCGGATTAGGGCTTGTGAAGTCCCAGGGGCAACTAAATTGTGGGGGCTCCCACTAAGTAATTTGATGGCAACCCTCGATGTATGTTGAGACCCCCACCCACTGGAGCATTACCAGTGGGCGATCAGGTCCAAACTGCACATGCGTATGAACCGCAATGCGCAGGGGCTTCGGACGGCTACAACGGGCATCGCCGGTCAGCGACTTGGATGGTGCGAAGGATCCATTCACACGGGCGTACGCAAGGTGATTGACAGGAGGAGGCCGTTTGTGGGCGGCAACTGACTGTTTACAGGGAGTGTCCGTAAAAATACAGGCGTGTCCAAGCGTTTTCAGGGAGGGTGTCTGACGTCAGCTCCGGCCCCGATCAGCAGGATTCAGACGCACTGTAGGACTAAGTGCTGGGCTGCGCAGAGACTGCACACACTGATTTTTAGCAGCTCTGCTAACACATAGGATCGCACACTTGCACAGCGCAAATACACTCCCCCTGTAGACGGCGACTATCAGATCGCAGGACAGCATAAAAAACGCAGCCCAGTGATCAGATCTGAATTACCCCCATAGTCCTGCCACATGTGTAACTGACAGTCCTGCCACATGTGTAACTGACAGTCCACCCACATGTGTAACTGACAGTCCACCCACATGTGTAACTGACAGTCCACCCACATGTGTAACTGACAGTCCACCCACATGTGTAACTGACACAGTCCTGCCACATGTGTAACTGACAGTCCTCCCACATGTGTAACTGACACAGTCCTGCCACATGTGTTACTGACACAGTCCTGCCACATGTGTTACTGCCACAGTCCTGCCACATGTGTTACTGACACAGTCCTGCCACATGTGTTACTGACACAGTCCTGCCACATGTGTTACTGACACAGTCCTGCCACATGTGTTACTGACACAGTCCTGCCACATGTGTTACTGACACAGTCCTGCCACATGTGTTACTGACACAGTCCTGCAACATGTGTAACTGACACAGTCCTCCCACATGTGTAACTGACAGTCCACCCACATGTGTAACTGCCACAGTCCTGCCACATGTCTTACTGACACAGTCCTGCCACATGTGTTACTGACACAGTCCTGCCACATGTGTTACTGACACAGTCCTGCCACATGTGTTACTGACACTGTCCTCCCACATGTGTAACTGACAGTCCTCCCACATGTGTTACTGACAGTCCTCCCACATGTGTAACTGACAGTCCACCCACATGTGTAACTGCCACAGTCCTGCCACATGTGTTACTGACACAGTCCTGCCACATGTGTTACTGACACAGTCCTGCCACATGTGTTACTGACACTGTCCTCCCACATGTGTAACTGACAGTCCACCTATCCACCCAATCCTGGGCTATTTTTTAAATCCCGGGATTGAAAAATAATCACTGGGAATGGCTTATTGTGTTTAAATTTATTTTTTTCGATGTCCCCACCCTGCCCCGCCCAGCCCACACATCTCACCATCCTCTGGCCGAGCGAGAGGGAGGCAGAGTCTGGGCAGCTGGCGTCAGGATGCGCAGCGTGACCTATGACATTGCGTAATGCTGCGCAGTGCGAACAGACATGGGCAGGGGGAGCTGGGCAGCATCTGAGCCTGCTGAAGACGCTCAACAGTGCCCAACACTGAAAAAAGGGGGACTGGCTAATTCCAAAATCCCCGGGATTTGAATCCCGGCCAATTTTAGGCCTAAATCCTGGGATCTCAGGATTGGCCACCATAATGGGGAATGAACCTGGGCCTCCACATCAGGGCCGGTTCTAGCCCTTGTGGCGCCCTGGGTGAAAATAGGGGTGTGGCTTCATACAGGGGAGTGGTCAGTTATGTCCCCTGTAGAATTGTGCCCCCATTTGTGCCCCCAGTAGAGTTGTGCCCCCGTTTGTGCCCCCAGTTGAGTAGTGCCGCTTACAAAAAATTTTTATAAAAAAAATAAATTAATTAATACTTACTATCCCCACTCCTGATTCCCGACCGCTGCTGACCTCCGCTGCGGACCTCCGCCAGCGCTGCTCCTCAGATCTATGGGAGAGACGTCATGACGTCTCTCCCATAGCACAGCATAGTGCTAGTCCCACAATGCTGTGCGGTGTGCGATGACGTCATCGCGCACCGCACAGCAAAGGTCCCCTCCATGAAGGGAAACAAGACGCGTAGTGTCTAGTTTCCTTCACAGCACCGACCAACAGTAGCGGATCTTACCATGGCGGCAGCGCCCTCCGGAAGGCGGCGCCCCGGGCAAAAATCCTGTGTGCCCGTAGCAAGATCCGCTACTGCTCCACATACACCAGCAGAGAACATAGGCTATAGCTACTAGACCACTGAGGCGATTGATACCTTGGGACAAGCAGAGAGAATATTCTCAGTATCAACAACTGGTATAAAATACTTGTGCTCTGAGACAGTTTACTCCCATGCGTAGCAAGGCTAATTTTCTCAGTGTTGTCAAATTAATCCAGTACAGCATCCAGATATATGAAAAGAAACCTGTTTGGAGAAACATACTTGAGACTCAAAATATAAAACACAAAGGGCAGAAAAATGCGCTTCAAAACAACAGTGCGACCACGGCTGCTAGGGTGGTCATCTCACCCCCAAAAACAGATTCGATCTAAATGGATTTTGCAGCCGTGCGCACCTCTGGGATCTACTGTATCAGTCAACAGAAATAGTAATATAATCACAGTGATGATTTCAAACCATATAGTTCCTCTGTTAAATCCAGAATCTTCAAGTGATATTCCTCCTCTTATTGATATAATTTATAGGAGAAATTGATGCACACTCGTCCACATAGAAGAGAACAAGAAGGGCATATATAGTGTGATAACGTTACTAAAACAATTTTCTCTTACGTCCTAGAGGATGCTGGGGACTCCGTAAAGACCATGGGGTATAGACGGGCTCCGCAGGAGACATGGGCACTCTAAAGACTTTAGAATGGGTGTGCACTGGCTCCTCCCTCTATGCCCCTCCTCCAGACCTAAGTTAGATCCTGTGCCCAGAGGAGACTGGATGCACTGCAGGGGAGCTCTCCTGAGTTTCTCTGAAAAGACTTTTGTTAGGTTTTTTATTTTCAGGGAGCACTCTGGCAACAGGCTCCCTGCATCATGGGACTGAGGGGAGAGAAGCAGACCTACTTAAATGATAGGCTCTGCTTCTTAGGCTACTGGACACCATTAGCTCCAGAGGGTCGGAAAGCAGTTCTCACCCTGGCCGTTCGTCCCGGAGCCGCGCCGCCGTCCTCCTCACAGAGCCGGAAGACAGAAGCCGGGTGAGTATTAAGAAGAAAGAAGACGTCAAAGGTGTCAGAAGACTTCAGATCTTCACTGAGGTAACGCGCAGCGGTAACGCTGCGCGCCATTGCTCCCACACATACACACTCAGCGGGCACTGTAAGGGTGCAGTGCGCAGGGGGGGCGCCCTGGGCAGCAATATTAACCTCAAGGGACACTGACATATTGATTAGATACTGCGGAGGCAGTATATTAAAAGAACCCCCGCCAGTATAAATAATTTGAGCGGGACCGAAGCCCGCCGCTGAGGGGGCGGAGCTTGATCCTCCAGCACTAACCAGCGCCATTTTCTCCACAGCACTGCGAAGAAGCTGGCTCCCTGGACTCTCCCCTGCTGAACACGGTTACAGAGGGAAAAAAAGAGGGGGGGGGGGGCGGAGCACATTTAATTGGCGCAGTGAGTGTAATTAGATATATTTATATAAAAGCGCTGTACTGACTGGAATTTTATTCCAATGTCCGGTGGCGCTGGGTGTGTGCTGGCATACTCTCTCTCTGTCTCTCCAAAGGGCCTTATTGGGGGACTGTCTCCATATAGATATATCCCTGAGTGTGTGGGAGTGTTGGTACGTGTGTGTTGGCATGTCTGAAGCGGAAGGCTCATCTAAGGAAGAGGTGGAGAAGATGATTGTGGTGTCTCCGTCGGCAACGCCGACACCTGATTGGTTGGATATGTGGAATGTTTTAAATGCAAATGTGTCTTTATTACATAAGAGATTGGACAAAGCAGAGTCCAAAGATAAAACAGAGATAAAACAGGGAGTCAATCCATGCCTTTGACTGTGTCACAGGGTCCTTCAGGGTCTCAGAAACGTCCACTGTCCCAGGTAGCAGACACTGATACCGACACGGATTCTGACTCCAGTGTCGACTACGATGATGCGAGGTTACACCCAAGGGTGGCCAAAAGTATTCATCATATGATTATTGCAATAAAAGATATTTTGCATTTCACAGATGACCCCTCTGTCCCTGACACGAGGGTATGCATGTTTAAGGAAAAGAGACCTGAGGTAACCTTTCCCCCATCTCATGAGCTGAATGAGTTATTTGAAAAAGCTTGGGAAACTCCAGACAAGAAACTGCAGTTTCTCAAGAGAATTCTTATGGCGTATCCTTTCCCGGCACAGGACAGGTTACGGTGGGAATCCTCACCCAAGGTGGACAAGGCTTTAACTCGCTTGTCCAAAAAGGTGGCACTACCGTCTCCAGACACGGCAGCCCTCAAGGATCCTGCTGATCGCAGACAGGAGACTACCTTAAAATCTATTTATACACATACAGGTGCCTTGCTCAGACCAGCAATAGCGTCGGCTTGGGTTTGTAGCGCTGTGGCAGCTTGGGCAGATTCCTTGTCAGCTGACATTGATACCCTAGATAGGTCACATTAAAGACGCAGTCTTATATATGAGAGACGCTCAGAGAGACGTTGGGCTGCTAGGTTCGAGAGCCAACGCCATGGCGATTTCTGCTAGGCGAGCCCTGTGGACCCGCCAATGGACGGGTGATGCCGACTCAAAGAGGCATATGGAAGTTTAGCCTTACAAGGGTGGGTTTTATTTGGGGAAGGTCTCGCGGACCTGGTTTCCACAGCTACCGCGGGTAAATCTACTTTTTTACCTTATGTTCCCCCACAGCAGAAGAAAACACCACAATATCAGATGCGGTCCTTTCGGTCGCATAAGTCTAGAAGAGGTCAGGGCTCTTCCTTCCTCGCCAGAGGTAAGGGTAGAGGGAAAAAGAATGCCTGCTACGGCTAGTTCCCAGGAGCAGAAGTCCTCCCCGGCTTCTAGTAAATCCACCGCATGACGCTGGGGCTCCACTGAGGGAGTCCGCGCCGGTGGGGGCACGTCTTTGACTCTTCAGCCACGTCTGGGGTCAGTCAGAAGTGGATCCTTGGGCAATGGAAATTGTATCCCAAGGCTACAAGCTGGAATTCGAAGACGTGCCTCCTCGCCGGTTTTTCAAATCGGCTTTACCAGCTTCTTCCCAAGAAAGGGAGATAGTTTTAGCTGCAATTCAAAAACTGTGTCAACAACAAGTGGTTGTCGAGGTTCCCCTAGTTCAACAGGGGAAGGGTACTAGTCAACCCTATTTGTGGTCCCGAAACCGGATGGCTCGGTCAGACCCATTCTAAATTTTAAATCCCTAAACCTATACTTGAAAAAGTTCAAATTCAAGATGGAATCGCTCCAGGCAGTTATCTCCAGCCTGGAAGGGAGGGAGGGGGGGGGGGGATTTTATGGTGTCACTAGACATAAAGGATGCATACCTTCATGTCCCCATATATCCCCCTCATCAGTAGAGATGAGCGGGTTCGGTTCCTCGGAATCCGAACCCGCCTGAACTTCAGGTTTTTTTACACGGGTCCGAGCGACTCGGATCTTCCCGCCTTGCTCGGTTAACCCGAGCGCGCCCGAACGTCATCATCCCGCTGTCGGATTCTCGCGAGGCTCGGATTCTATCGCAAGACTCGGATTCTATATAAGGAGCCGCGCGTCGCCGCCATTTTCACACGTGCATTGAGATTGATAGGGAGAGGACGTGGCTGGCGTCCTCTCCGTTTAGAGTGACTAGAGTACTAGAGAGAGACACAAATTTTGGGGAGCATATAGGAGGAGTACTACTTGCTGCTGATAGTGTGACCAGTGACCAGTGCCACCAGTTTAATTAATCCGTTCTCTGCCTGAAAAAAAACGATACACAGTGTGACACAGTCACACATACCATATCTGTGCTCAGCCCAGTGTGCTGCATCATATACTGTATATCATTATCTGACTGCTGAGTGCTCAGTGCTCACTGCTCACACAGCTTAATTGTGGGGGAGACTGGGGAGCAGTTATAGCAGGAGTACATTTAAGTACAGTGCACACTTTTGCTGCCAGAGTGCCACTGCCAGTGTGACTGACCAGTGACCACTGACCACCAGTATTGTGATTGTCTGCTGACCACCAGTATATTGTGATTGTCTGCCTGAAAAAGTTAAACACTCGTCGTGTGGTGTTTTTATAAACGCATTCTTCAGACAGTGTCCAGCAGGTCCGTCATTACATAATATATACCTGTCCGGCTGCAGTACTAGTGTGATATATATATATATTAATTTTATCTTATTATCATCCAGTCTATATTAGCAGCAGACACAGTACGGTAGTCCACAACTGTAGCTACCTCTGTGTCGGCAGTCGCTGGTCCATCCATAATTGTATACCACCTACCCGTGGTTTTTTTTTCTATCTTCTTGATACTAGTAGCTTACTTTAGGAGTCTGCAGTGCTGACAGACAGTGTCCAGCAGGTCCGTCATTACATAATATATACCTGTCCGGCTGCAGTACTAGTGTGATATATATATATATTTTAATTTTATCTCATTATCATCCAGTCTATATTAGCAGCAGACACAGTACGGTAGTCCACGGCTGTAGCTACCTCTGTGTCGGCAGTCGCTGGTCCATCCATAATTGTATACCACCTACCCGTGGTTTTTTTTTCTATCTTCTTGATACTAGTAGCTTACTTTAGGAGTCTGCAGTGCTGACAGACAGTGTCCAGCAGGTCCGTCATTACATAATATATACCTGTCCGGCTGCAGTACTAGTGTGATATATATATATATTTTAATTTTATCTCATTATCATCCAGTCTATATTAGCAGCAGACACAGTACGGTAATCCACGGCTGTAGCTACCTCTGTGTCGGCAGTCGCTCGTCATCCATAAGTATACTAGTATCCATCCATCTCCATTGTTTACCTGAGGTGCCTTTTAGTTGTGCCTATTAAAATATGGAGAACAAAAATGTTGAGGTTCCAAAAATAGGGAAAGATCAAGATCCACTTCCACCTCGTGCTGAAGCTGCTGCCACTAGTCATGGCCGAGACGATGAAATGCCAGCAACGTCGTCTGCCAAGGCCGATGCCCAATGTCATAGTACAGAGCATGTAAAATCCAAAACACCAAATATCAGTAAAAAAAGGACTCAAAAATCTAAAATAAAATTGTCGGAGGAGAAGCGTAAACTTGCCAATATGCCATTTACCACACTGCAGTGCCACTCCTAGATGGGCCAGGTGTTTGTGTCGGCCACTAGGGTCGCTTATCTTACTCACACAGCTACCTCATTGCGCCTCTTTTTTTCTTTGCGTCATGTGCTGTTTGGGGAGTGTTTTTTGGAAGGGCCATCCTGCGTGACACTGCAGTGCCACTCCTAGATGGGCCAGGTGTTTGTGTCGGCCACTAGGGTCGCTTAGCTTACTCACACAGCTACCTCATTGCGCCTCTTTTTTTCTTTGCGTCATGTGCTGTTTGGGGAGTGTTTTTTTTGGAAGGGCCATCCTGCGTGACACTGCAGTGCCACTCCTAGATGGGCCAGGTGTTTGTGTCGGCCACTAGGGTCGCTTAGCTTACTCACACAGCTACCTCATTGCGCCTCTTTTTTTCTTTGCATCATGTGCTGTTTGGGGAGTGTTTTTTTTGGAAGGGCCATCCTGCGTGACACTGCAGTGCCACTCCTAGATGGGCCAGGTGTTTGTGTCGGCCACTAGGGTCGCTTAGCTTACTCACACAGCTACCTCATTGCGCCTCTTTTTTTCTTTGCGTCATGTGCTGTTTGGGGAGTGTTTTTTTTGGAAGGGCCATCCTGCGTGACACTGCAGTGCCACTCCTAGATGGGCCAGGTGTTTGTGTCGGCCACTAGGGTCGCTTAGCTTACTCACACAGCTACCTCATTGCGCCTCTTTTTTTCTTTGCGTCATGTGCTGTTTGGGGAGTGTTTTTTGGAAGGGCCATCCTGCGTGACACTGCAGTGCCACTCCTAGATGGGCCAGGTGTTTGTGTCGGCCACTAGGGTCGCTTAGCTTACTCACACAGCTACCTCATTGCGCCTCTTTTTTTCTTTGCGTCATGTGCTGTTTGGGGAGTGTTTTTTTTGGAAGGGCCATCCTGCGTGACACTGCAGTGCCACTCCTAGATGGGCCAGGTGTTTGTGTCGGCCACTAGGGTCGCTTAGCTTACTCACACAGCTACCTCATTGCGCCTCTTTTTTTCTTTGCGTCATGTGCTGTTTGGGGAGTGTTTTTTGGAAGGGCCATCCTGCGTGACACTGCAGTGCCACTCCTAGATGGGCCAGGTGTTTGTGTCGGCCACTAGGGTCGCTTAGCTTACTCACACAGCTACCTCATTGCGCCTCTTTTTTTCTTTGCGTCATGTGCTGTTTGGGGAGTGTTTTTTGGAAGGGCCATACTGCGTGACACTGCAGTGCCACTCCTAGATGGGCCAGGTGTTTGTGTCGGCCACTAGGGTCGCTTAGCTTACTCACACAGCTACCTCATTGCGCCTCTTTTTTTCTTTGCGTCATGTGCTGTTTGGGGAGTGTTTTTTTTGGAAGGGCCATCCTGCGTGACACTGCAGTGCCACTCCTAGATGGGCCAGGTGTTTGTGTCGGCCACTAGGGTCGCTTAGCTTAGTCATCCAGCGACCTCGGTGCAAATTTTAGGACTAAAAATAATATTGTGAGGTGTGAGGTGTTCAGAATAGACTGAAAATGAGTGGAAATTATGTTTTTTGAGGTTAATAATACTTTGGGATCAAAATTACCCCCAAATTCTATGATTTAAGCTGTTTTTTAGTGTTTTTTGAAAAAAACACCCGAATCCAAAACACACCCGAATCCGACAAAAAAAATTCGGTGAGGTTTTGCCAAAACGCGGTCGAACCCAAAACACGGCCGCGGAACCGAACCCAAAACCAAAACACAAAACCCGAAAAATTTCAAGTGCACATCTCTACTCATCAGGCGTACCTGAGATTCGCTGTACAGGACTGTCATTACCAGTTTCAGACTTTGCCGTTTGGGCTTTCCACGGCCCGAGGATTTTTACCAAGGTAATGGCGGAAATTATGGTGCTCCTGCGCAGACAAGGAGTCACAATTATCCCGTACTTGGACGATCTCCTGATAAAAGCGAGATAGAGAGATCAATTGCAGAAAAGCGTGTCGCTCTCCCTGAGAGTGCTGCAGCAGCATGGCTGGATTCTAAATCTACCAAAGTCACAGTTGATTCCAACGACTCGGCTGTCTTTCTTAGGCATGATTCTGGACACGGAACTAAAGAGGGTTTTTCTCCCAATGGAAAAAGCCCAGGAACTCCAGAACATGGTCAGAGACCTGTTAAAACCAAAAAGAGTGTCAGTCCATCAATGCACTCGAGTACTGGGAAAAATGGTGGCGACCTACGAGGCCATCCCCTTCGGCAGGTTCCATGCAAGGACGTTTCAGTGGGACCTTCTGGACAAGTAGTCGGGGTCCCATCTACAAATACATCGGAGAATAAGCCTGTCCCCCAGGGCCAGGGTGTCTCTCCTGTGGTGGCTACAGAGTGCTCACCTTCTCGAGGGTCGCAGGTTCGGCATTCAAGACTGGGTTCTGGTGACCATGGACGCGAGCCTCCGAGGATGGGGAGCAGTCACACAAGGAAGAAATTTTCAGGGTCTATGGTCAAGCCAGGAGGCTTGTCTACACATCAACGTACTGGAATTGAGGGCCATATACAATGGCCTACGACAAGCGGAGAATATTCTTCGCGACCTACCGGTTCTGATTCAGTCAGACAACGTCACAGCTGTGGCTCATGTAAACCGCCAAGGCGGGACAAGGAGCAGAGTGGCAATGGCGGAAGCCACCAGGATTCTTCGCTGGGCGGAAAATCACGTAAGCGCTCTGTCAGCGGTCTTCATTCAGGGAGTAGACAACTGGGAAGCAGACTTCCTCAGCAGGCACGATCTCCATCCAGGAGAGTGGGGACTTCATCAGGAAGTTTTTGCAGAGATAACAAGTCAGTGGGGACTTCCACAAATAGACATGATGGCATCACACCTAAACAAGAAGCTTCGGAGGTATTGTGCCAGGTCAAGGGACCCTCAGGCAGTAGCGGTGGACACCCTGGTGACACCGTGGGTGTTTTAGTCGATCTATGTGTTCCCTCCTCTTCCGCTTATCTCAAAAATACTGAGAATCATAAGACGAAAAAGAGTGCAGACCATACTCATTGTTCCAGATTGTCCTCGAAGGGCCTGGTATTCAGATCTTCAGGAAATGCTCACAGAAGATCCGTGACCTCTTCTCAGGGAAGACCTGTTGCAGCAGGGGCCCTGCGTGTTCCAATACTTACCGCGGTTACGTTTGACGGCATGGCGGTTGAACACCAAATCCTAGCGGGGAAGGGTATTCCGGAGGAAGTCATCCCTACTCTGATTAAGGCTAGGAAGGAGGTGATGGCAAAACATTATTTTATTACCAATTATTTATATAGCGAACACATATTCCGCAGCACTTTACAGAGAATATTTTGGCCATTCACATCAGTCCCTGCCCCAGTGGAGCTTACAATCTATATTCCTTATCACATGTACACACAGACACATTCACACTAGGGTTAATTTTGGTTGGAAGCCAATTAACCTACCAGTATATTTTTGGATTGTGGGAGGAAACTGGAGTACCCAGAGGAAAACCACGCAAGCACGGGGAGAATTTACAAACTCCGCACAGTTAGGGCTATGGTGAGAATCGAACCCATGACCTCAGTGCTGTGAGGCAGTAATGCTAACCATTACACCATCCGTACTGCCCTAAAACATTATCACCGCATCTGGAGGAAGTATGTATTTTGGTGTGAAGCCAAGAATGTTCCTACTGAGGATTTCCATCTGGGCCGTTTTCTCCACTTTCTACAGACAGGAGTGGATATGGGCCTAAAGTTAGGCTCAATTAAGGTACAGATTTCAGCCCTATCAATTTTCTTTCAGAAGGAATTGGCTTCTCTCCCAGAAGTCCAGACTTTTGTAAAGGGAGTGCTGCAAATCCAGCCTCCTTTTGTGCCCCCAGTGGCACCATGGGACCTTAACGTGATGTTACAGTTCCTAAAATCTCACTGGTTTGAGCCTCTTCAAACAGTTGAATTAAAATTTCTCACTTGGAAGGTGGTCATGTTGTTGGCCTTGGCATCTGCAAGGCGGGTGTCCGAATTGGCGGCTTTATCTCACAAGAGCCCCTATCTGATTTTCCATGTGGATAGAGCAGAATTGAGGACTCGTCCTCAATTTTTGCCAAAGGTGGTTTCATCTTTTCATATGAACCAACCTATTGTGGTGCCTGTGGTTACGGGTGACTTGGAGGATTCCAAGTCCCTTGATGTAGTCAGGGCCTTAAAAATTTATGTAGCCAGGACGGCTCGGGTTAGGATAACAGAGGCACTGTTTGTCCTGTGTGCAGCCAACAAGGTTGGCGCTCCTGCTTCTAAACAGACTATTGCTTGCTGGATCTGTAATACGATTCAGCAGGCTCATTCTACGGCTGGATTGCTGTTACCAAATTCGGTAAAGGCCCATTCCACTAGGAAGGTAGGCTCTTCTTGGGCGGCTGCCCGAGGCGTCTCGGCATTGCAGCTTTGCCGAGCGGCGACTTGGTCGGGGTCAAACACTTTTGCTAAATTCTACAAGTTTGATACCTTGGCTGATGAGGACCTCATGTTTGCTCAATCGGTGCTGCAGAGTCATCCGCACTCTCCCGCCCGGTCTAGAGCTTTGGTATAATCCCCATGGTCATTACAGAGTCCACCGGAATCCTCTAGGACGTAAGAGAAAATAAGATTTTAAACCTACCGGTAAATCTTTTTCTCCTAGTCCGTAGAGGATGCTTGGCGCCCGCCCCAGTGCGAACGAAGTTCTGCAAGACTTGTATATAGTTATTGCTTACATAAGGGTTATGTTACAGTTTTGATCAGTCTCTGGCTGATGCTGTTTTGTTTCATACTGCTAACTGGTTCGTATATTCCAAGTTGTACGGTGTGGATGGTGTGGGCTGGTATGTATCTTGCCCTTGGATTAACAAAAATCCTTTCCTCGTACTGTCCGTCTCCTCTGGGCACAGTTCTCACAACTGAGGTCTGGAGGAGGGGCATAGAGGGAGGAGCCAGTGCACACCCATTCTAAAGTCTTTAGAGTGCCCATGTCTCCTGCGGAGCCCGTCTATACCCCATGGTCCTTATGGAGTCCCCAGCATCCTCTACGGACTAGGAGAAAAAGATTTACCGGTAGGTTTAAAATCTTATTTTTTATTTCATCCAAATTGTCGATAAAAATCAATTCATATGTAATCCACCAGTAAAGTGCCAATGTGCATACCGGATAGTGTGGGGTGTTCAGAATGCCCACCCAGAACCGTGTGATGATAGAACAAACAGTTCCTCCCCGGGTACAGGATACTGCAGCAATTCCGGAATGCAGGGCTTAAAGTGGTCCTTGTGAGGTGGTGCAACTCATGGAGGAGGACCATGGAGGCACCAGGCCCTGAGGAAGGAGTAGGTGGCTGCAGCTCATCAGTAACACTAGTGCCACCTGTATCATCGATTGACGCAGATGATGGGGTGGGCTGTTCTGTTGGAATTACTGTGCAGTGCAATGGAGATGGTGGAACTAGTTCCCCCTACCATTACAGGTGGTGGAACTCAGTTTAACCCCTGCCGGAATGGGGCATCTCAATCCTTCACACTAGAAGACTGGTAAATCAATCTGGCCACCAACGCGTTTCTGCTCACCCAGGAGCCGTTATCAAACCTGTTTGGAGAAACATACTTGAGACTCCATTGCCACCATAAATCGAGACCATGGACACTAATACACTCAACCAATGACACAGGTCATTCTTTCATCAATCACTCCGGAACGACAACAAAGTACTAAAAGAAGCTGCATGGGAAATTGAACCTGGGCCTCCCCCTACTCTAGTGAGTAGAGAATCAAGCTACTAGCCCTGTGACCCAGCAAGGTATCCCAAACATGTGTGTAGAGAGACGAGGCTGCACACAGGTCCCCTCCATCTCTTAATCCACTCCTGATGGTCATGGTGATATCTGCAGTTCGAATGTATATAGGGCACAGAAAGAATGAGATAAACAGATCTCATATATAACCCCTACCCTTCCTTTCTCTATAGCAGCTACAGTACCTCCTGTCCTCCGTGTTATTATATGGTGTATAGCACCTTCATATTACAGCGAGTTCCTGACCTAGTGTAGCTTCAAATCTGAATTCCCAACTTTGACCTTTGAATGCTACAACATTTTCTATCACTACTTGTAATAAAAATACCCCACAGAGCTAGCAATCAGTGTTCCTGAGCACTGGGTGGGAGACAGATAGTTGGTGTCATTGCGTGACAGCTGTTGTCACTTATCTTCTGTCTTCCAGCTTAAATGAATGTAAAGGAAGCCTGTTTCCTCCACTTCCTTGTCTGGGTAGGGTCTGCTCTGAACATGGCAGGCTGTCTCCAAACTTCCAAACAGTCCGGAGCACATCATAAAGAGATCCAGAGATCCAGACCTCAGCCATAATTGTATAGTTATGTCGACGGTTTGAGGTGACATTTCACAGTGACATGAAATTCAATTAGACACCAGCAGCCAGAGTTACATCATAAACATATAGTTACCATGCCTTGTACACTACATTCTCTTCATTAATGGTCAATGTATACACAGTTGGATAGTATATCAAAATATATCAAGTTTCCAATGCTCCAATTGGCTACAGGTTGTCTAATCCTATGAATGGACTAATGCTCTGATTGGCTCCAGTTTGATCTATTCCTGAGATTGTTCTGATGCTCTAATTCAGTGGTTCTCAAACTCGGTCCTCAGGACCCCACACGGTTCATGTTTTCCATGTCACCCAGCAGCTGCACTGTGTATCACCAACTGTCACATTTTAAAAATCTACAGGTGACCTGCAAAACATGGACCGTGTGGGGTCCTGAGGACCGAGTTTGAGAACCTGTGCTCTAATTAGCTACAGGTAAGTCTAGTCCTGTGAATAGGAGTAGCGGTTGACCTAGTTCTGTGAATATTGTAAAGTTCTGATTGGCTACAGGGTGGTCTAGTCCTGTGAATGTTCTAATGCTCTGACTGGCTATAGATTGGTCTAAAGTTGACACCACGGGATAAATGGCGCCAATCCAATAAATGCTCCGATCCAATTATCGGATGGGTGCGCATTCATTGGCTATAAATTGCTCTAGTCCTGCAGAAGTTATAATGTTCTGAATGACTACAGGGTGGCCTAGCCATGTGGATATAGTAACATTCTGATTGGCTACAGAGTCATCTTGTCTGTTGGCTGATTGGCTATAGGTTGCTCAAGTTCTCTGAGTACTGGCATGCTCTAAATGTCTACGGGTTAGTCTAGTCCTGTGAAAATTGTCATGTTCGCATTGGTTATAGGTTTCTTTGTAAATATCAGTTATCGCTGCAATTTATTAGAATTAAATAAAAAACTAAAGTATCAGCCACAGGTGTCTTTATTCAAATGTTTTCAATGATGTTCTTCTGTTATGGCCGTCCTGTTGCAATTCCTTTAGATAAGCTTTCCCACAGGAAGCTATGGGGGTCATTCCGAGTTGATCGCTAGCTGCCGTTGTTCGCAGCGCTGCGATCAGTGAAAAAAACGGCTAATCTGCGCATGCGTATGCACGGCAATTCACACGCGCGACGTACAGGTACAAAGAGCATCGTGGTTTTGCACAGGTTCTAGTGAAGCTTTCAGTCGCATGGCTGAACGCAGGAAGATTGACATGATGTGGGCGTTTCTGGGTGTCAACCGACCGTTTTCAGGAAGTGCTTAGAAAAACGCAGGCGTGTCTGGAAAAACATAGGCGTGACTGGGCGAACGATGGGCAGGTGTGTGACATCAAAAGCCGTCCCTCCGTCGTTAGAATCAACGCACACGAAGAGTAACTACAGGGCTGGTCTTGTTTGGCACAAAATTATTTTGCAGGCGCTCTGCTGCACAGGTGTTCGCACTTCTGCAAAGCGAAAATACACTCCCCGGTGGGCGGCGACAATGCGTTTGCACGGCTGCTAAAAGTAGCTAGTGAGCGATCAACTCGGAATGACCCCCTATATCCAGTGGTGACCCTTTATGGCAGGGATGGGGAACCTTTGTCCCTCCAGCTGTTGTTGAATTACATATCCCAGCATGCTCTGCAACAGTTTTAGCATGGCTAAATAGCAAAACTGTTACAGGGCATGCTGGTATGTGTAGTTCAACAATAGCTGGAGGGCCATAGGTTCCCCCACTCCTGCTTTATGGTATAGGGTGAAGGAAAAAAGGGTAAAAAAAAAGTTTTACAGCTGGCTAAAATATGTTTTCACCCTTTGAAAAGTCTTTCCTCGTTCCTTCCTCAGGTCTGTATAGTTACACTTACAGGATTGGTTATAGGGCAGCGTCATGGGGTATGTATGTCTTTCAACCAATTCACTCAGCTTATAGGTGCTCCTATCAGAGTATTTGATTCTTTTTAGAATTGTATTAATACTTTTATTTCACAGGTCATCTCTCCCCCATGCCTCCCACCCCTATATTAATGTGACACCAATAGTAAAAAAAAAAAGTGTAGGTGTGCGTACTGTTGTCTTAAAACTTGCTTTGCTTTTACTATAATGTACATTGCTGCTAAAAACATTCCAAAGACCCCATACTTCTCATGGCAGCTCACAATTACTGTTGGGCAGTACTGAAATACTCATGGATGTGTAACTGTCTCTGGTGCAGGGGTACCTGTATGCAGGGCCAGATTAAAAATAGGGCAGATGGAGCTGCAGATCCAGCACCCCCCCCCCCCCCCCATCCAAATAGGCCCACAGCATCTGCTGTGCTGCTGTAGACAGGAAAACATTTCAGCCTGCCACAAGTCGTCCAAAGCCCCACTCCCCCCATATGCGACACCCTCCCCCCTTTCCACCCCCTCCCACAGCGGATTGACAGCTGCCGGCGGCATAATCTGTATACCAGGGCTTGACATATTTTTATAAAATCTTGGAGCCAGGATGAAAGTGTAGGAGACCTCCGCCCCTCCAACCCCAGCACCCTGCCCACACACACATTACTGAGCAGTTTTCCCCCACCACGACCACAATAGCCAACCTCCAGGACCACAAAACTAAGGAGGTACCCTCCAGACAAACCACCCCTCCGCAGCATCTCCCAGACACATGCCAGAAGGGCCAATGGCCCGATGGGCTGGTCTGGCCACACACTGAGACGGGCTGGTCGAGAATCTCCACCTCCCCGCGCTGTGCTCGGCTACCCAGCAGTTACAGAGGAGGGGGCCTGCCAGGGTAGGACTGGGCCACATGGCTACAGGAGAAATCTCCAATGAGCCCAGAGACTGTGCACATGAATTATACATTATCCACTACAATGTCTTGCTGTTATTACCCTGGTACATTATCATGCATGTACAAACAGGTTTCACTATATACATATATATATATATATATATAATCCTGTACATAAATACTTGCACACCCTTTTCTTTGTATATAAGGTGCTCCTTAAGTTCTGTACCATTACAGTCCAGATAAATATAAAGGTTTGTAGAGAAGGGCACTCAATCCAGATTTGAAAAAAATTGTCTTTTAATATCACCCAACCAGGGCACTTAAAAAGGTGAACTACAGATTGCGGTGGCTCAGCATAAGATAATTTGAGATATTTATCCACAAAACATTGGCGTATCCACGCCTAAGTAATCATATCCATAGCAAGCGTATCATAATCATAGGGATACAAGTGGTAACTTAGCTGTCCGTCGACCTCGGTCACTAAATGACCGTTCAAGACCATAACATCATGTCACTGTCACCCCGCCAAAGTATAGAGCCATCTGTGTATGAACACCCACAAGTCACACTTAATATATCACCCAAAGTAAATTAAGAGAATAAGGGAACTACTTACAGGTGTGCTGGTCGCAAGGTCCATTGCTCCCGGCGTGCGTTCCACCCATTTGCGCATGCGCCAACATGTATCTCAGTAATGCTCACAGGAAACGGAAACCTTTGCGTTCCACTATCCACGGCGTGCGTTCCAAAAGCCGTCACGTCACTTCCGGTGACGTGCGGTGGGCGCACCACAGTCAGGAGGAATACTAGAGTCACCATGGTGACAGGGCGTCATGAGAGACAGGCTACCGCCCGCTCATCACCGCCCTGTCATCCACGTCCTGGTCGCAAGGTCCATTACTCCTGGCGTGCGCTCCACCCATTTGCGCATGCACCAACATGTATCTCAGTACCGCTCACAGGAAACGGAAACCTTTGCGTTCCACTATCCACGGCGTGCGTTCCAAAAGCCGTCACGTCACTTCCGGTGACGTGCGTTGGGCATACCACAGCCAGGAGGATGTCTAGAATTACCATGGTGACATGGCGTCATGAGAGACAAGCTACCGCCCGCTCATCACCGCCCGGTCATCCACGTCCTGACCACACACTATATCACAATCAGGGCACCTACACAATCTGAGCAGACAGAACTAATTGAAAAATGCTCACCCTGTGTAAAAACACAGGGAGGATGAATCACAATAGTCAAACATACCGACATGTGGTGCGCAAATGGGGGTCAGCGTGATCAAACGTTTGTCAATGCCTCGCCAGCCATACACCTGATACAGTAGTTAATACCTATTAGGTGCAAATAAACACACACAAATATACGAATGTACAAAACAGTGGCAACTTGTGTTGTTCAGGCAGAGATGCTCCCACTATAGTAGTCCACCCACAAATGCCCAGGTACAATTTTGACTAAAAAGAAAAAACCAGAAGAGAAAAACACAAATAAAACTTAAAAATAAATAAACAAAAAATAACATACTGATATAACACATATCAGATGCATAACTAAAGCAAACATAATAAACAAAAGAAAAAATCACCTGTATCAAAATATTACAGGTCAAACCCATTTACATATTTAAGATACTACTTAAATCAATAATGTAATCTATGATCAATTCATGGTCAGTGAAAGACTATACAAATAGATAAGAAATGTTAAAGAAAGCATTTCAAATTAATATTTTCATTCAACCCCCGTGGGGATTTAGTGTCCAATCTAAAAATCCATCTAGACTCACATTGAAGGAGTTTTTTCCCACGGTCACCACCCCTCGGGAGATTAGGTACATGATCGATGATCATACATTTAAGTGCTGCCAGTTGGTGTCCGTTTGTCAAAAAGTGCCGAGCCACCGGTTTGTCGCTTTGTTTGTTGATCATTGCTTGTCTAATTGAAAGGCGGTGGTTAGCCATTCTTTCTCTGAAGGTGGTAATCGTCTTCCCCACATAGTACAACCCGCAGGGGCACATCAGGATATAAATCACGTGATCCGTGGTGCAAGTGACATGATGCTTAATGGAGATCTTCTTACCACTATGTGGGTGGGAGAAGGCTTTACCAGAGAGCATACTGTTGCAGGTAGTGCATCCCATGCAGCGAAAACAGCCATGTTTTTTCGAACGTAACCACGTTTCTTTTGCTTTAGGAGTAAAGTTCTTCATTGGCTGCATAAGGAGCTGTTTTAAATTTGGTCCACGTGCAAATGACACAAGTGGTTTCTTGGAAATGTTCTTAAATGCAGTGTCAGATGCAATTATCGGCCAGTGCTTTCTGACCGAGCTAGCAAATATAGAGGCATTAACGTCAAAATGAGTTGTGACCACCAATCTGTCTGCTGTCCGTGGTTTAGGCCTACTCCTCCCGCCAGAGAAGATATGACGAGCTCGTTTCAATGCCTTTTTCACCAAACTGGTACCATATCCCCTCTCCTCAAACCTTGTCATCATCTCAGACAATTGCTGTTCCCTCAGATCATCTTGTGAATTATTACGCATAACACGTAAAAACTGTGAGATCGGGAGTCCATTTTTGAGGGCCCGGGGGTGGTGACTTGTAGAATACAGGAACGTGTTCCTATCCGTGCTCTTACGAAATAAAGTGGTCCCTAGTGAATGGTCCTTCCTAAAAATGCGTACGTCTAGAAATTCTATTTGATCGGTCTGAATGTTGTGCGTGAAACGAATCGGGCTATCGAGACAATTCAATTCAGTTACCATCTGTAGGAAACTTTCACGGGTACCACCCCATAGGATGAACACATCATCAATATATCTATAGTAGTGCAGAATGCTGGGACCAAACTTGGGGTAGATGTTAACATTCTCGTATTCCGTCATATAGATGTTGGCGTATACCGGCGCCAAGTTTGATCCCATTGCGGTCCCAGCATTCTGCACATAATATGATTCCGCATATTGGAAATGATTTTGAGTGAGGATGACCTCTATCATTTCGCATACATAATCAATTGGTGGTCCTATGAAAGCAAAATTTGACAAAGCCAACTTAACTGCTGAGATACCACCATCATGGGGGATCACAGTGTAAAGCGATGACACATCCATCGTAGCGAACAGGAAGTCATTTGGAAGTGTACCGACAGAGGCAAGTTTATTTAAAAAGTCACCAGTATCCTGAATATAGCTCTTACTGCAACGTACCAATGGCTGCAGCAAGAAATCTATATATTTTGCTAAAGGTTGCAAAACAGATTTCTCTGCCGACACAATTGGGCGGCCAGGGGGTCTATTCAAGGACTTATGGATCTTAGGTATACAGTATAGTATAGGACATACTGGGTGGTCCACTGTAAGGATTTTTACCAACCGTTCGTCCAACCAGCCACCTATTAGACCTTGTTCCAATAAATGATCAACTTTAACCTTAATTTCATACATTGGGTTATACGTTTTCTTGGTGTAAGTTGCCCTATCGTTCAACTGAGTTCTAACGTCCTCATCGTAATACTGTGAATCCAATATCACAACACCTCCACCTTTGTCCGCCATACGGATAACAATATCACTATTATTCTGGAGTGACTTAATGGCGGCCTTTTGCTCAAGAGTAATATTCTGATAGTATCCGGATTTTTTAAAGGACCTTTTGAGGTCATCGTCCACCATCCTCAAATAAGTTCTAATACTTGGGTTGGCGGATGGAGGGTCAAATTCACTAGATTTTTTAATTGAAAATGTATTGTCAGCAACCTTGGTGTCCGTGGAATCCTTAAAGAATTCACGAACTTATTTGAGGATGGTGGACGATGACCTCAAAAGGTCCTTTAAAAAATCCGGATACTATCAGAATATTACTCTTGAGCAAAAGGCCGCCATTAAGTCACTCCAGAATAATAGTGATATTGTTATCCGTATGGCGGACAAAGGTGGAGGTGTTGTGATATTGGATTCACAGTATTACGATGAGGACGTTAGAACTCAGTTGAACGATAGGGCAACTTACACCAAGAAAACGTATAACCCAATGTATGAAATTAAGGTTAAAGTTGATCATTTATTGGAACAAGGTCTAATAGGTGGCTGGTTGGACGAACGGTTGGTAAAAATCCTTACAGTGGACCACCCAGTATGTCCTATACTATACTGTATACCTAAGATCCATAAGTCCTTGAATAGACCCCCTGGCCGCCCAATTGTGTCGGCAGAGAAATCTGTTTTGCAACCTTTAGCAAAATATATAGATTTCTTGCTGCAGCCATTGGTACGTTGCAGTAAGAGCTATATTCAGGATACTGGTGACTTTTTAAATAAACTTGCCTCTGTCGGTACACTTCCAAATGACTTCCTGTTCGCTACGATGGATGTGTCATCGCTTTACACTGTGATCCCCCATGATGGTGGTATCTCAGCAGTTAAGTTGGCTTTGTCAAATTTTGCTTTCATAGGACCACCAATTGATTATGTATGCGAAATGATAGAGGTCATCCTCACTCAAAATCATTTCCAATATGCGGAATCATATTATGTGCAGAATGCTGGGACCGCAATGGGATCAAACTTGGCGCCGGTATACGCCAACATCTATATGACGGAATACGAGAATGTTAACATCTACCCCAAGTTTGGTCCCAGCATTCTGCACTACTATAGATATATTGATGATGTGTTCATCCTATGGGGTGGTACCCGTGAAAGTTTCCTACAGATGGTAACTGAATTGAATTGTCTCGATAGCCCGATTCGTTTCACGCACAACATTCAGACCGATCAAATAGAATTTCTAGACGTACGCATTTTTAGGAAGGACCATTCACTAGGGACCACTTTATTTCGTAAGAGCACGGATAGGAACACGTTCCTGTATTCTACAAGTCACCACCCCCGAGCCCTCAAAAATGGACTCCCGATCTCACAGTTTTTACGTGTTATGCGTAATAATTCACAAGATGATCTGAGGGAACAGCAATTGTCTGAGATGATGACAAGGTTTGAGGAGAGGGGATATGGTACCAGTTTGGTGAAAAAGGCATTGAAACGAGCTCGTCATATCTTCTCTGGCGGGAGGAGTAGGCCTAAACCACGGACAGCAGACAGATTGGTGGTCACAACTCATTTTGACGTTAATGCCTCTATATTTGCTAGCTCGGTCAGAAAGCACTGGCCGATAATTGCCTCTGACACTGCATTTAAGAACATTTCCAAGAAACCACTTGTGTCATTTGCACGTGGACCAAATTTAAAACAGCTCCTTATGCAACCAATGAAGAACTTTACTCCTAAAGCAAAAGAAACGTGGTTACGTTCGAAAAAACATGGCTGTTTTCGCTGCATGGGATGCACTACCTGCAACAGTATGCTCTCTGGTAAAGCCTTCTCCCACCCACATAGTGGTAAGAAGATCTCCATTAAGCATCATGTCACTTGCACCACGGATCACGTGATTTATATCCTGATGTGCCCCTGCGGGTTGTACTATGTGGGGAAGACGATTACCACCTTCAGAGAAAGAATGGCTAACCACCGCCTTTCAATTAGACAAGCAATGATCAACAAGCAAAGCGACAAACCGGTGGCTCGGCACTTTTTGACAAACGGACACCAACTGGCAGCACTTAAATGTATGATCATCGATCATGTACCTAATCTCCCGAGGGGTGGTGACCGTGGGAAAAAACTCCTTCAATGTGAGTCTAGATGGATTTTTAGATTGGACACTAAATCCCCACGGGGGTTGAATGAAAATATTAATTTGAAATGCTTTCTTTAACATTTCTTATCTATTTGTATAGTCTTTCACTGACCATGAATTGATCATAGATTACATTATTGATTTAAGTAGTATCTTAAATATGTAAATGGGTTTGACCTGTAATATTTTGATACAGGTGATTTTTTCTTTTGTTTATTATGTTTGCTTTAGTTATGCATCTGATATGTGTTATATCAGTATGTTATTTTTTGTTTATTTATTTTTAAGTTTTATTTGTGTTTTTCTCTTCTGGTTTTTTCTTTTTAGTCAAAATTGTACCTGGGCATTTGTGGGTGGACTACTATAGTGGGAGCATCTCTGCCTGAACAACACAAGTTGCCACTGTTTTGTACATTCGTATATTTGTGTGTGTTTATTTGCACCTAATAGGTATTAACTACTGTATCAGGTGTATGGCTGGCGAGGCATTGACAAACGTTTGATCACGCTGACCCCCATTTGCGCACCACATGTCGGTATGTTTGACTATTGTGATTCATCCTCCCTGTGTTTTTACACAGGGTGAGCATTTTTCAATTAGTTCTGTCTGCTCAGATTGTGTAGGTGCCCTGATTGTGATATAGTGTGTGGTCAGGACGTGGATGACCGGGCGGTGATGAGCGGGCGGTAGCTTGTCTCTCATGACGCCATGTCACCATGGTAATTCTAGACATCCTCCTGGCTGTGGTATGCCCAACGCACGTCACCGGAAGTGACGTGACGGCTTTTGGAACGCACGCCGTGGATAGTGGAACGCAAAGGTTTCCGTTTCCTGTGAGCGGTACTGAGATACATGTTGGTGCATGCGCAAATGGGTGGAGCGCACGCCAGGAGTAATGGACCTTGCGACCAGGACGTGGATGACAGGGCGGTGATGAGCGGGCGGTAGCCTGTCTCTCATGACGCCCTGTCACCATGGTGACTCTAGTATTCCTCCTGACTGTGGTGCGCCCACCGCACGTCACCGGAAGTGACGTGACGGCTTTTGGAACGCACGCCGTGGATAGTGGAACGCAAAGGTTTCCGTTTCCTGTGAGCATTACTGAGATACATGTTGGCGCATGCGCAAATGGGTGGAACGCACGCCGGGAGCAATGGACCTTGCGACCAGCACACCTGTAAGTAGTTCCCTTATTCTCTTAATTTACTTTGGGTGATATATTAAGTGTGACTTGTGGGTGTTCATACACAGATGGCTCTATACTTTGGCGGGGTGACAGTGACATGATGTTATGGTCTTGAACGGTCATTTAGTGACCGAGGTCGACGGACAGCTAAGTTACCACTTGTATCCCTATGATTATGATACGCTTGCTATGGATATGATTACTTAGGCGTGGATACGCCAATGTTTTGTGGATAAATATCTCAAATTATCTTATGCTGAGCCACCGCAATCTGTAGTTCACCTTTTTAAGTGCCCTGGTTGGGTGATATTAAAAGACAATTTTTTTCAAATCTGGATTGAGTGCCCTTCTCTACAAACCTTTATATATATATATATATATATATTTATAGAAAGGGGCCGAGACCATGCACTCTCTGATGGTTAGCTGAGCCTCTATGGTGGCTGACCACACCCACTATGTAGGCTGGCCACACCCATAAGCATGGGCCCTTACCATTGCATTCTCCCGATGGGCCCTCCAAGACTGTATGTGACATGTTTCTTCCTAATGCATGGGTACCTCCTGTATATAACATGTCTCTTTTAAAAGGAGATTGCTTGATCTATTTCATCACAGTCCTCTTTCTTCAAGCCTGCCCCTCCCCATTAACCTGTAAGCTCTCCTGCGCAGGGCCCTCCCTCCTCCTGTTTTCTTGTTTGCTTCCACCTGTGTGTCCTTGTATTGTGACTCCTGGCTGCATGTGCAGTATGACATCTTTTCTACGTAACCTGTTATGCCTTATGTACGGTATTGTATTGTTTCTGGTGTGTCCAGTACTTTGCTTCTATGCCAGTGGTTCTCAAACTGTGTGCCGTGGCACCCTGGGGTGCCGTTAGACACTTGCGGTGATGCCTCGGGTTGGTGGTCCAGGACCAATTAAAATTATTTATGGTCAATGTAATTGGCAGCCAGAAGCACTGGTTTTGCCTATCATAAACTATGGGGGTCATTCCGAGTTGTTCGCTCGCAAGCTGCTTTTAGCAGCTTTGCACACGCTAAGCCGCCGCCTACTGGGAGTGAATCTTAGCTTAGCAAAATTGCGAACGAAAGATTAGCAGAATTGCGAATAGACACCTCTTAGCAGTTTCTGAGTAGCTCCACACTTACTCGGCATCTGCGATCAGTTCAGTGCTTGTCGTTCCTGGTTTGACGTCACAAACACACCCAGCATTCGCCCAGACACTCCTCCGTTTCTCCAGCCACTCCCGCGTTTTTCACAGAAACGCCAGCGTTTTTTCCGCACACACCCATAAAACAGCCAGTTTCCGCCCAGAAACACCCACTTCCTGTCAATCACATTACGATCACCAGAACGAAGAAAAAACCTTGTAATGCCGTAAGTAAAATACCTAACTGCATAGCAAATTTACTTGGCGCAGTCGCACTGCGGACATTGCGCATGCGCATTAGCGACTAATCGCTCCGTTGCGAGAAAAAAATAACGAGCGAACAACTCGGAATAACCCCCATTGTGGACAAACAGATACAAATCCTGTCCCTCTCACCACACAATTGACCCTAAGGATGACACATAACACAATTTACTTAATTTAATACTTCTTTCTAAATATCTCAATAAGAAACTTTTGGCCTAGGGGTGCCGTGAACAATATTCTGATATTCTAGGGTGCCGTAATTCAAAAAAGTTTAAGAACCATTGCTCTGTGCCTTTGTTATACACTCTACGGCCTCCTTGTATAGCGCTGTGGATTTTTGTGGCAAGCATAAATAATAAGAATAAGAATAATTTGCAAGTCACCCATACAATGTGCTAGAACGCTTACTTACACTTTTCAAGACCATCTGGCACCTACATTCAGGGCCTAAGTAAGAGATGGACGCAGCCGCACGGTCGCTCACAGCGGCCACTTCCATCTGGTCTGTGCACACGCACTGGTTGTAGTGCACAAGCATGACCTTACACATTGCGGCCGCATCCAGGAAAGATGCGGGCGCAGTGTGATTGACAGCGGCGACCGTCGGAGGGGTGTCGTCATGGCGTTGGGAGGGGACATACCGAATGGGGCGCTTCGGGAGCATTTTCAGGGTGCTGCGTGATGTCACATGCTGCACCTCCAAAAAAAAAAAAATGGCTGCTGACCGCCTGACAGAACAGCCAGGCTGCGCTGCCAGGGGTCAACCTTAGATCCGATGCGTCCGCAATCTCAGAATCAGAATCAGCTTTATTGGCCAGGTATACTTGCGTATACTTGGAATTTGTCTTCGATTTGCTATACAACAGCCAAGTAGGTAACAGGTAAGCAGGTGTGTGTGTGTGTGTGTGTGTGTGTGTGTGTGTGTGTGTGTGGCGGGGGGGGGGGGGGGTCAAGTAAAGTTACACAGATAGGTATACCGTAGGGACACAAGTGAGTCACATGTACGTCTAGTCAGTCAATGTTCAGGAGTTCAGCAGGCGGACCGCTTGGGTAAGAAACTTTTGAGGCTTCTGGTGGATCTGGCGGGGACGGCCCTGTAACGCCTGCCTGAAGGAAGCTAGTTAAACATGCTGTAGCCGGGGTGTAGCTGGTCTTTTACTATCTTCATTGCCCGCTTTTTAGCTCTGGACAAGTACAGGTCCTGGACTGAGGGAAGGTCGGTCCCGATGATCTTCTCTGCGGTTCTGACCACCTTTTGGAGCCTGCATCTGTCCCTCGCGCTGGCGGAGCTGTACCATACGAGTATCGAGGAGCACAGTACCGACTCCACAATCGCGGAGTAGAAGAGGAGCAGAAGCTTCTGTGGGATGTTGAACTTCCTTAGTTGCCTGAGGAAGAACAACCTCTGCTGCGCTTTCCCAACAGTGGCTTCAGCGTTGGACCCCCATTTAAGGTCCCTGGAGATTGTGGTCCCTAGAAACTTGAGGGAGTCCACTAGCGATACCACACTGTCAGCAATCGTTAGCGGAGGTGCACTAGATGACTTCTTCCTGAAGTCCACTATCATCTCGACAGTTTTGAGGGGGTTGAGCTCGAGGTTGTTGTGGATGCACCACTGGGCCAGCCGGTCTACTTCCCGTCTATAGGCCGATTCGTCCCCATCCTTGATGAGGCCGATGACAGTGGTGTCATCTGCGAACTTGATGATCCTTACTGATTGCGCCTCTGAGGTACAGTCATTTGTGTACAGGGAGAAGAGCAGGGGTGAGAGGACACAGCCCTGAGGGGCTCCTGTACTAATGGACCGCGCTTGAGAGGTGAATTCCCCCGCTTTCACCACCTGTGTCCTATCTGTCAGGAAGTCTATTATCCAGGAACAGGTAGCTTCTGGGACCCCTAGGCGAAGTAATTTGGGGTGGAGGATGCTGGGGACGATTGTATTGAAGGCCGAGCTGAAATCGACAAACAGGACCCTCGCGTAGGTACCGGGAATGTCTAGGTGCTGTAGAATGTAGTGCAGGCCCAGGCAATCTAATTGCGAATGCATCGGGAGGCGGACCTCACATGTGCAGAGATGATCTCAGATCTGGCTGTGTATGCAGACATCTGCGTTCATCTCTGAATAACCCCCGTAATCCAGAATGATGTGAGAAACAATACAACTTTATATATTTTTCATTTTTCTGCAGTGTGTATGGGTAATGACATAAACACCTCTCTATAATAACTATTCCAGTCTACAGTCAACATTTGGGCAATGTCACTCTTGCCTCATGGACCCTATCTGTAAAAGCAAAGATGGGGACTTCAAGCGTGAGTGTTGACCTCAGGTTAGGGCTTACTCTGCATTAGGGATGGCCTTTGGAAACCAATAGTTGCCAACCATTTTATGTCTTCCGCGATTCAATTCTGGGATTGCCATGGTTGGCACCATTGGCTGCTCTGATGTATGACACAGGTAGAAGAAACTAAGGGGCCCATTTATCAACGAGTGATAAAACTCGTTGTGGCTGATAAAACTCATTGCGTTTGATAGACGTTGCTCCAGCCAATCAGCTCCCAACTGTCATTTTTCTTCTTCGAATACATGACAGTTAGACGCTGATTGGCTGGAGTACCATTTATCAACGAGTTTTATCATTCACAATGAGTTTTATCACTCACTGATAAATGAGCTGCTCAGCAGAGCTATTTTGTGTACAGTATGTGCAAACTTCAACTGCAGACTGAGCAGGCGCTCTAGCAGCCATCCATGGTTAAACTATCTAATGCTTTACATGCCACGCGATGGCTACAATGCTTTCCGTGGTGGCAACACAGCTACTATTCCGTGGCCCCCTTCAGGAGGCCATCCCTACTCTCCATTATTTCAACTTCAGCGCCTCCAGGCTCCTTAGTGGCCATACCCACTGTAGTCCTGCCTCTGGGAGCAGGTGTAGGTGAGCCACCTATTGTAGATGCATGTGTGCCAAATCCAAGTATTTTACCAGGTGCATCTTGTCTTCACCATTAATGGGAAAATAAATCCCACTATGGGGGGTCATTCCGAGTTGTTAGCTCGTTATTTTTTTCTCGCAACGGAGCGACTGCTAATGCGCATGCGCAATGTCCGCAGTGCGACTGCGCCAAGTAAATTTGCTATGCAGTTAGGTATTTTACTCACGGCATTACGAGGTTTTTTCTTCTTTCTGGTGATCGTAATGTGATTGACAGGAAGTGGGTGTTTCTGGGCGGAAACTGGCCGTTTTATGGGTGTGTGCGAAAAAACGCTACAGTTTCTGGGAAAAACGCGGGAGTGGCTGGAGAAACGGAGGAGTGTCTGGGCGAACGCTGGGTGTGTTTGTGACGTCAAACCAGGAACGAAACTGACTGAACTGATCGCAGATGCCGAGTAAGTCTGGAGCTACTCAGAAACTGCTAAGAAGTGTCTATTCGCAATTCTGCTAATCTTTCGTTCGCAATTTTGATAAGCTAAGATTCACTCCCAGTAGGCGGCGGCTTAGCGTGTGCAAAGCTGCTAAAAGCAGTTTGCGAGCGAACAACTCGGAATGACCCCCATTATTACTATAGTCCCTCAGGACCATAAGGCCGGGTACATATTAGAATGATATCGGCATGATTTGAAATATCGGAACGACAAATCGCGCATATCCTATAAGGTGTATGACCGATTGCGTGCTTCCGCAGGTCATATGCAACATCTTCTGGTTGGTCCTACTGCATGACCAATCAGAAGTTATTGTGTCCAACCTGATGCAATGTAATGAAGGATGGAACGAGATATCGTTCAGTTATTCAATACATCAGGCAGTGTGTACTGGCAATCTCCGCTGGTCAAGGGCAAATGGAAATCACCCTGACCATTGGCAAGATTGCCAATGGTCCTAGTGTGTACCCTGTCTAATTACACAACTTTGCCGGCTGTCGGGATCCCGGCGGTCAGGATACCGATGAAGGAATCCCAACAGCCGGCAATGCTGCCATCCAGAAAACCCAGCAAAACAGGACCATTCCCACTCGTGGGTGTCCACGACCCCCACAGAGTGGGAATAGAAACTATGGTGAGCGCAGCGAGCCACCGAACCCACAACGTGGCGAGCGCAGCAAGCCCAAAAGGGAACTCTTTGCCGCTCCCCGCTGTCGGCATTCTGGCAGGTGAGATGCCGCTGTCGGGATATAGACAGCCAGCACCCCGCCCTCCGGTAAATGGTATGTATTCCCTGCCCAGGTACGGTGTTTTCGTGCTGCACCGATCTTACATTCCTTGTACACGGAGCATCTGTGGTGGCTGCAGCAATTTCTATAAACAGACCTGGCTATGTGTGTTCTGTTACATGTATGTCCCACAGGAATATTTACCGCGGGAATTATCTGAAATGGGCTATTACTATTACCGTAATCAGATTTAAGCTGGGAAATGCTTCCTGGAGAACGTCTGATCTGGTAACTTTAGCGTTATTGTGCAAATTGCTCTGTTTTGTGCGGGATATTGGGATCCGCTTCTGTTATTTCTACTTACTCATCCATTTCCCCCATTCATTCATGTTTGTACACAGATGCAGTTGCGATAGCGATTTTCTAGGCTACGGAAATGCTGATGTTAGCAAGTGAAGCTGCCGCCCAGAAACAAAAAGAGACACCCCCCCGGAGCCTTCGCACACTCATTCGCAATTGTGTCCATTTGCACGCCAAAAACGAAGAACATCAAGGTTAATGGTAGTCCTATGACTACTGTATGTAGACTGGACATGGCAGCAGTGACGCAGGCGCCATGTTTCTGCATGTACGAGCTCACAGCTGATGGCCATTATGGCGGCACCTTGATGCATAAGCATTGCAACATATTTGCAGTCTGCTTACAATCGATCTGTTGCGATCTAATGGTTCCCCTGAGTTCATGTCAGTAAAATCTGCAGAGAGATCACTCCATAGAGTACTTTGGCTTTGCTTACTTCTACTATCATCTACTCCAGGCATTCCCAACCGCGGTCCTCAAGGCACACCAACAGTGCAGGTTTTAGTGATTTCCAGGCTTCAGCACAGATGGTTAAATGAAAATAACTGAGCTACTAATTAAGTCACCTGTGTTCAAGCCTGGATATCACTAAAACCAGGACTGTTAGTGTGCCTTGAGGACCGTGGTTGGGAAACACTGATCTACTCCATGCTCCCTGTAACGACACCTAACCCTTGGTTGCTGCCGCCCTGCTGTTTATATGAGTGCTACGACCACTGATGCAGTGATATTTCTATACCATGTGACTGTCCTGCAATGTCTTGTAATATAAGTCACCGTTTTCTTGTGGGCTCATGTGTTTTATGTGCTTTGTTAGGCGCTGCAGAACCCTTGTGGCACCATAAAAATAAATAATAAAGGAGGTACAGCAGATATCCCCAACACAATGGAAAACTACAAAATCTTCGGCGACAGAGTGTAATTTCCATTTTCCGCTCAGGTTGTGTTCTAGGTTTATACAAATAATTGGTATGGTAAGATGGCGCATCACAGGAGGGGTTCCTACTGGTCGGGACCAGTTAGGTATGGTTTGGTGCGGGGGCTCACGTGCACCACTCACCCATTATAGATACACCTAAGATTATATACATACTTACCGACATTTTAAATCTCCTCTCCGGGAGATGCTCGGAGAGTAGAAGCAGGTGGACGGCGACGAGGGCGGGGCTGAGATAATTACATCATTAAGCCCCGCCTACTCACCAGGAAACGTTCACAATTGGGGTGAAGCTAAAATGACGTGATTAGCATATAATCACGTCATTAGGCTCCGCCCCCTCCGCCAGTCCGCAATTTTGCTGTGTTTTTCTCCACATTCTGCCCACTCCACTAGGAAGTGGGCAGAATGCGGGAGGTGTGCCCACTCTTCTGGGGCTGCGGGGGACTACTCGAAAAACTGGGTGTCTCCCGCAGAATACGGGAGAGTAGGTA